>NC_051428.1:6378749-6381249 GCF_015228065.2 Penaeus monodon | reverse complement strand
ATCAAGCCACTCTCTGTTCACTACCAAATCATCCCTCAGAGGTCGATTCAAATCTTGAATTCATCAAAGCCACCTTCTTAACTGCCTAGAGCTTCTACCATCTCGGCAAAAAGCCCCATTTCTTCCACAAAGCCATCCTTTCAGCGTTCATTTACTGAGCCGCCTCTCCTTCTATTCCTTCCACAAGTCCACCTCCACCACCAAACCTCCCTTCCACCACTAAGTCAATTCCTCTTCCACCACTCAGCCAGGTCTTCCACCACTGAATCTTAATCCACCGCCTCCTCCTCCACCAGCCAAGCCAGGCCCTCCACCGCCTCCTCCTCCACCACCAAACCAGGCCCTCCACCGCCTCCTCCACCACCAAACCAGGTCCTCCACTGCCTCCTCCTCCACCACAATGAACCTCAACACCCAAGACCTGGTGGATCGCTTCACGTGGGTCGACTACACTGTGTTTGGCCTCATGCTCGCCGTGTCGGCGGCCATCGGCATCTTCTATGGCATGTGTAGCAAGAAGAAACAAGACACGAAGGAATTCCTCATGGCTGGCAAGTCCATGACGACTTTCCCGGTTGCCATGTCCCTAATTGCGAGGTGAGTTGCCATGGAGATGATTGTGTGATGGGTTGGCATGGAGATGATTGTGAATGGCCATGTATTTAATTGTGATATGAGTTGCCATGATCCTGATTGTGAGACGAGTTGGTATGGATTTGGTTGTAGTTGAGTTGCCATCTCCGAGTTAAGCTGTTGTGTATCTGCGGAGTGTGTTGCCATATATCTAACTGAAAGGTGATTTTTGATGTCCCTGATTGCGCGGTGAGTTGCCATGGCCCTCATATTGCCATATTCATAATTTGACGGGATGCGTTTGGGATGAAGGAAGGCCTCTAAATCGAAAGCGCCTTTGCAGTTGCAATCAGGAAAATCAGAATTCCTTTAAAAGTGCCCTATAAAAGACAGAAATTAAAATGAAAGAGCCTTTTTCATTCAAATCACCGAAGTTTTTCAGGAAATTACATTTTTATCAGGAAATTACCTATTGTTTATGGCTAAAACTAGGAACGGCATCGAATTAAATTTCTATTTCTCATTATATATTTCTCCTCTCTCTCTCTCTCTCTCTCTCTCTCTCTCTCTCTCTCCTCTCTCTCTCTCTCTCTCTCTCTCTCTCTCTCTCTCTCTCTCTCTCTCTCTCTGTCTCTCACACTACCCCCCCCTCCTCTCTCTCTCTCTCTCTCTCTCTCTCTCTCTCACACTACCCCCCTCTCTCTCTCTCTCTCTCTCTCTCTCTCTCTCTCTCTCTCTCTCTCTCTCTGTCTCTCTCTCTCTCTATCTCTCTCTCTCCTCTCTCTCTCTCTCTCTCTCTCTCTCTCACTCTCTCTCTCTCTCTCTCTCTCTCTCTCTCTCTCTGTCTCTCTCTCATTCTCTATCTATATATCTACTAATTATATATTTGTTAATACACACACATATAGACAGATAGCTATGGTAGAAAAATCCACAATGCAAAACTAGATTTTGCACTGTGGGTTTTTCTACCTTAGTAGCTAAACGGAAGAGTGTTTTACCATTCAGAGATAGATATAGATCTAAATATAGGAATTAATATAGATATAAATGCAGCCTCTCACCAACAGCTTCATGTCCGCCATCACCCTACTGGGAACACCCGCGGAAGTTTACCAGTACGGGTTCCTGTACTGGTTAATCGGTTGGTCGTATATCCTGGTAATGCCTTCTGCTGCCTACCTGTACTTCCCAGTATTTCATAAATTACAGGTGAGTTGGGAGAAAGGGGAGAGGGATGGAGGAAACGAGAGTTAGGAGAAGGGAGGAAAAGTGGAGGAAAGGAGAGGAGGGGGTAATGATAATGATCGATGATGATGATGACTAGGAGGAGAATGATGATGGGGAAGGAGGAATGGTGAGGAGATGGAGGGAAAGGAGGAGGAGAATTAAGAGAGCAAGAAGGGAAAGGGAAATGGGAAAATGAGACAGACAGACAGACCGATAGATAGATATACATACAGATAAATATTTAGACATACATACATACAGACAGACAAACTGACAGATAGACAGACCTACAGATAGACACACAGACAGACAGACAGATCGATAGATAGACAGACAGATAGACAAAAAGAGAGAGAGAACAGTCGTCTGAAGTCATAACAAACCGACAGATATATCTCTCAAGAGAAATCATCTCCAACCCATTTTCCATCTTTTTCTCTGAAAGGAAATAGAGTAATCTATTTCGTAAGTTTGCGAACAGATAGATAGATATGTAGACAGACAAAGAGATAAACTAAAATAGATAGATAGATAGATAGATAGATAGATAGATAGATATACAGATATATGTACACTTGTTAAGTATGTATACTTTTACATTAATGTTAAATAAAATTTTCTCTTTACTACAGGTAACTTCCGCCTACGAATACCTGGAAATTCGGTTCAACAGAAAAATCCGATGGATGGGGTCCTT
>NC_051428.1:6353749-6368749 GCF_015228065.2 Penaeus monodon | reverse complement strand
GGCGGGGGCGGGGCGGGGCGGGGCGGGGGCTGGCGGGGGCTTGCTTGGGTTGGTGTGTGTTTGTTTGTTTTCGATTTGGGGGGTTGTTTGGCTGTGGGTTTGGATTTGTTTGTTTGTCTTGGCGTTTATTTGTTTGTTTGGATTTGCGTGTGTGTTTGGTTGTTTGTTTTTGAGTTTATTTGTTTGTTTGGATTTGTGTTTGTTTGTGGGTTTATTTGTTTTCACTTTGTGTGGTTTGATTTGTGAGTTTGTTTAACGATTTGTTTGTTTGTTTCGATTTGTTCGTTTGTTTGGGTTTATGTTTGTATGTTTCGATTTGTGTGTTTGTTGGTTAGTTTGTTTGGATTTCTGTGTTTGTTAGAGTTTGGGTTTGTTTATGTTTGTGCATGTGGGTTTGTATGAGTGTGTATGGGTTTGGTATTGAGTTAGTTGTTTATTTGTTCTGTGGTAGAGGAAGTTGTTTGTACGTGGTATAGTACGTGATCTAAAAAGTTAATGAATAAGATCATAGGAAAAAAAAACATAGATAAAACCTTTGTTGTTCTTGTTACCTGTTCATTCTAATGCCATAGACAAAAACACAAAAATTCTACAGCATTTAATAAGCCTGCGATTCAGTTCGTGTTACGAAATGATACAAAAGAGAGAACAGACCTGGATTTTGGGGGACGCGAAGAAAAATTCAAAATCGTTTCCTCCTTCTTACAAATAGACAAGAAAAGGCTAAACCACGAGATTTCTTAAGACAAGATAACCCTCGTCTTCTCTTGATTCTTCTGACCCATCTCTCTCTCCCTCTCTCTCCGCTCTCTCATCCCCTCTGTCTCTCCCTCCCTCTCTTCCTCTCTTCCTCTCTCTCTCCAACCCTCTCTCCCCCTCTATCCCTCTCTCCCTCTCCCCCTCTCTCTCTTCTCTCATCTTCCCCCTTCTCTTTCCCTCTCTTCCTCTATCTCTCCACCCTTCTCTCACCCTCCATATCTCTCTCCTTTTCCATAGACAACAACTCCTGAACCACGAACTCTCCATTACAAAATAACCCGCATCTTGTCTCCCACGATTCCAGGCCGCCCTCAGCATCTTTGGCATGGTAGGAGGACCTCTCCTTGGTCTCTTCTCCCTGGGCATGTTCTTCCCCTGGGCCAACAGTGTGGTGAGTTCGGTGAAGATTTCGTACCGTTATAGAAGTAAATGGCATTGATGTAGAGCAGTGGTTCCCAGTATTTTCCGTTCTGTTGCCTGCGATTAATATATGATAATTTCCATGTCCCCGCTCACTGTTTGCCATTTTTTTCAGGTTTAGTTATTACTAAATATGAATAGCGTAATGTCGACAGTAGTTATAGGACACTAAATGGAAAGATTCCAGTTCATTGGTATATAAGAGATACTCATCTGCAGGTACTGTAGGTGAGTCATAATTTTCATATTGCTCCACGACGCCCCCCCCGGCCCCCAGAAAGTATCCTGTGGTTGGGAATTCCTGATGCAGAGTAACAAACGTCCTAATTACATATCCTGTGTTATGTTATTCATCCTTATCTATACTTTATCGACAAGTGGTTTAACGTCTTTATCAATTTATGTATTTATTCATTTGTTCATTTGTTTTTTGTTTCTTTTTTATTTATTACTACCTTTTTGTCAATAGAAAGTGCTCTCTGGTCACATTATTATAAGGGGATATTGTTATATTATTCATATGTTCATTATTGCTTTTTGTTATTTTTTTTATATTATTATTGCTTTGTATTATTTGATTTTAATTTTTATTATTATTATTATTATTGTATTATTTTCGTCATTATTATCATTATTAGTTTATAATGTTATTGTTATTATTATAATTAGGATTATCATCATTATCATTATTATTATCACCTTTATTATTATCATTATTATCATCATCGTTATCATTATCATTATTATCATTATTATTATTATTATCATCATCATCATTATTGTGATGATGATTATCACTATTGTTATAATAATAATAATAATAATAATAATAATAATAATAATGATAATAATAATAATAATAATAATAATAATAATAATAATGAATGATATAATAATAATAATAATGATAATAATAATAATAATAATAATAATAATGATAATAAAAAAAAAATTCAACCCCTCCCTCCCTCCCACCTCCCCCCCAGGGCGCCGCCGTCGGCCACGTCTGCGGCCTCGCCTTCATGTTCTGGATCGGCGTCGGCACGCAGGTCGGCCTTGCAACGGGTGACGTCACGTACGCCAAGAAGCCGCTAGACGTCAGTGGCTGCAACTTCACTGAAGCCACCGACGCCGGGCCTTCGTCGACCGCCGCCGACTTCTTGGCTTCCACCGAGCCGTCCTTTGGGCCGACCGAGTGAGGGAGCTTTGCTTTCTTGGGGGGAGGGGGGGGGGGCACAGAGTTCGTTGGGACAAGTTTAGAAAAAAATATATATATATATGTATATATATTATATATATATATATATATATATATATATATATATATATATATATATATATGGATGTACAGGTATGTACATACACATACACATACATATACATACATACATACATACATGCATACATACATACATACATACATACATACATACATACAATACATACATACAACACATACATACATACATACATACATACATACATACATACATACATACATACATACATACATGCGCACACACACACACACACAAACATATATATATATATATATATATATATATATATATATATATATATATATTTTATATATATATATAATATATAATATAATGTAATATATAAATATATATATAGATAAATATATATATATATATACTACATATATATAATATAATATATATATATATATATACTTCTTTTCCTCCATTAAAGCGCGTAATTCAACTCCTTTTATAAACTTTGATTGTTTTAACAACCATTTCTAAACTCCAGTTCTTTCTCTGATAATTTCTAGGCATAATTTAACACTCTAATCCAATCTTCACTCTGTCCCTCTTTTTAAACCCATTTTTTATGCCCAGTTTTGAGCTGTCTGTCTTTTTTTATACCATTCTTAAGCTTCATCATATACTCATTACCATTTGCCAGCTCATAATGTTTTTTCTGATAATTCCTATGCAATATTTTGGGCTTTTATGCCCCTTTTATCAACTTTTAAGCCAATTTCTAGGCTATCTTTCTTTTGACAAAAATAATTTCTGAGGTTCTAGTGTTTTCTATCCCCAATTTTGAGGTTTCGTCAAACCCATTTACATAACACTTTATACCAATTTTCATGCTATCTACATTCAAATCCTGATCTGGGATTTAAGTTTTTATATCCATTTTCAGTTATTTGTCTCTTCATACCAATTTCATAACTATTTCTGGTCAGAAGTAAACTTTTTTTTCATACCATATTCCATATTACTTTCAATTCGTCTTTTTATACCGAAATTTGAGTCATCTGTCACTTCAAACCCATTTATATAACCATTTCTAATCTCAAATAAGCATTTTTCATGCAAATTTCCAGTTTATTTCAATCTTTCATTTCTAAATCCTCTTCTGAAAATCTGTTTCTTCAGTTACCATCTATAAGCATTTAAGCATTTAAACCATTTTTATACTATCATACATTTCATACTCTCTTTCATCTCTCAACTTATTCCTGAGATTAGAGTCCGTTTCTGATACCCAGGCTATGTGCCTCTTTTGATGCCCAATTTTGAGCTATGTGCCTCTTTCGATGCCCAATTTTGAGCTATGTGCCTCTTTTGATGCCAAATTTTGAGCTATGTGCCTCTTTCGATGCCCAATTTTGAGCCATGTGCCTCTTTTGATGCCCGAATTTTGAGCCACATGCCTCACAGCATACCCGTTTTCTTCTAAGCCCCATACCACCTTTTTATATATACACCCTTTCCTCAATCTCCATTCTCCTTCGTGCCCCAACAGACCCCCCTCAGGAACCCTTGGATTATACAACCTTTCCTACATGTGGTACTCAGCCACAGGATGCTTTACGGTGATTGTCGTAGGATTAGTGGTATCTCTGCTGACGGGCGGGAGGGACCTGGGAACCCTCGATCCTCGCACGCTCTCGCCTCCGCTCCTGTGGCTGAGGAAGTGGGTCCTGGCGCTGAGGGCCGTCGGGGAAAATCTGGTGAGCTTCTGGCCTTATTACTTTGTTTTATTTTCTTTGTTTTCGCTCTTAATTGTCTTCTTTTGCGTGATTTTTTTTTTTTTTTTTTTCGTCGTGATTTTTTCCCATTTTTTTCTTGTCATTTAATCCCAGTCCTTTGTAAACTTGCCTCTCCGCCACATCCAACAGAACGACGAGTTAGACGAACTTCGCGAAACTTCGACCTCCGAGAAGGACGGCGGCGACCTGACCTCCGTCATCTCGAAACTCCCTCCGAGAACGCTGGGCGGATCCCTGAAGGAGGCGAAGACAGACAAGCCGCCCGTCGTGCTGGACGTCCTGGCGCTCGCACGTGACGATCCTGCGAAGCTGAGGCCGTCGACGACTGACTCCGCCTTCGAGGAGCGTCCCAGCAGGATGGGAATCCTGCAGGAGGAAGAGGAGGAAAAGAAGGACGAGGAGGAAGAGGAGGACGGGCACAGCGAAGACCTCGGCGTCGATAACAGCGCCTTGTCATTAGACGACGAGGACGAGGCGGCGACCTGCAATCTCCCGATCTCGACGACGAATCTTTGAAGACCAGCGACAGGTGTACAGTATGAGTAGTGTTCACTGCGGCAAATGCTAGCATTTTAATTACTGTACGCCTGTGTTTTCACAGTACAAGAAATGTGTTGTACAGGTTTCGACTCTATCTGACGAAGGTTTAATCGAAATCGGTGCAATGCATCTCTTGCACCGTGGAGACATTCGTTCTCATTCATCCTTTTTCTGTAGGTATAATAGCAATCAGCCGTCAAGACAACGCTTAGGAATACACAGTGTTTTTCTTAGAGAGCTTGACCTAAAACCTAGCGTGTCTTACTGATCTCGATTGTAAAAAGTGTATTCCAACGAGCATTGAAGAAATACTGTATTCAGACTGATAATCCTGGTTTACTGCACAGTATTTTCCGAAATATTATTTACTATTGTTATAAGTGTTAATATCGTAAGTTTTACCAACAGTTATCCTGAATAGCACATGAAAGTAAAAATAATTATATCCAGGGTTCTCAGTCTGTGAAGCGGAATGATAAAACTTTATATATGCTTGTAACCTGTGGTTTCTGAACACGTTAAAGCAACAGTTTATTGTCAAGCATTGTGTGTTGAACATCATTTTTAACTTATGACTTGTGTGCTAAATGAAATAGGTTAGGCGGTCGCTAGTTGTGTGTGTGTGTGTTGTGTGTGTGTGTGTTGTGTGTGTGTGTTAGTGTGTGTGTGTGTTAGTGTGTGTGTGTGTGTGTGTGTGTGTGTGTGTGTGTGTGTGTGTTTCGAGTGGAAGGTAAAGTATGATTAAATCTTGTGAATGGAAAATCATATTTATTTTGGCTACCTGTAGTCATGTAAAGTATAAGCATAATCTTAATCACAGGTCCCATATCATTTCTCGACTACCATAGGTCACTAATTTAGGTCTGTAATCTATATTATTTAAACACATTATGATTTTCTGTACATACTATCCCTTGTTACCTTTTTCTACAAGGATTATGAATGCATTTGTAAATAGGCGATTTTTTATTCTAAAATCAGCTAAGAATATAAGGATATGTGTTGTTCCCTAGCTAGAAGCACAACTAGCAATGTATAAACGGGCATTTTATGTAATTTTATGTAATCTAGGCGTCATAACAGCAGGCAATATTCTGACACAGAATAAAGAGATAAAGGATATTTTTGAAGCAACTGTTTAATCATGAACGAAACTCATGTCGTGAATGAAGCTTCGAAGCTCTCCGAACGTAAACAAAGGAGTCACGTGATTTGGGTGTTCGAGACGGAATTCGAAATACGTGTTGACAAAGGAGGTTTGATTGTGACTGTACAGTACATGTATGTGTTTTCTGCGTATGTGTGTGTGTATGTGTGTGTGTGTGTGTGTGTGTGTGTGTGTGTGTGTGTGTGTGTGTGTGTTAAGATACCCTGAATCCCTCTTATTTTTCATCTAGGAACTGTATTTAAATAAAAAAACAAACAGGATATTTTAATTGTATGATTTAATCGAAATCAGACTATAATAGAATATTTTCACACGTACTTTCACATGTGGATATTTTTTAAAAACTTCCAACAATGTAATAAAGGCATATGAGCAAATTTTGTATAAATATATGTATAAGTTGTCTAAAATTTCTTTTGAATCCATGTTCCTTGCCTATATATATATATATATATATATATATATATATATATATATATATATATATATATATATATTATATATATATTAGAGCTAGTTATGTTAGTTTCATAGTCTACTATTATAAAAAGTCTACATATATACCATAGCAGATATAAGCATATAAATAATATATTATAGTAACATGAAGTACCTTAGGAAATGTTCTTACTTATCGATTTCCTTATTAGTTTTGTCTAAGTTCACACATTAATCATAAAGCGTCATATAAGCCTTGATATTCACAAATTAATTTTCCGTCTTGTTATCACAGTCTTGGTTATGTTTCATTTGTTTTATATGAAAAATAGTGATATTAATGACCATCATGATGATGATTATAATAATTATGAAAATAATTATTATTATGAAAAAATAATAGCAATTCTAATCATCATAAATGGTAATATTGTTGATAATAATGATAATTATACTAATAATAGTACATTCGCTTCTTGTAATATTTTTCTGACAGTAAGCGTTTTAAGTGTTATATTTTTAGTTGCAAAAATAATCATTTCATTTCATTCTTGGACCTTGAGAACCTTTTTGGCTAAAACCTAACATCAATAATAAAAAAAAAAATATTTTACAGTTCTATTATAGCTATCATTATATATATATATCACACGATATATATATATATATATATATATATATATATATATATATATATATGTGTGTGTGTGTGTGTGTGTGTGTGTGTGTGTGTGTTGTGTGTGTGGTGTGCTTATTAATGTTTATATAGACTGCATTAGCTTTATATATATAATTATATAAAAACTATAAAAAATCGGATTTAGCTTCTGTTTTGTCTTCTCGTCAAAAATACTGACCTATATTTTCATCAGATTTCATCACCATCTGCCAGAGTTCATTGTGACAATCGCAGCACATTTTATAAATGAGAATGAAGAGTATTAACAGCTTCACTGAGCTAGAGATTAAACGGACGCATTTCGATTAAAATTCAAAATCAAAATGACACAATGATTACAGGTTTCAGTAAAAATGGGAAAAAATGAACGAAATGTGTCATTTGCATCCCATACATTGTGAAATCATTAACTTTCTTTATACATCATCCATCAATATGATAACAGTACTAAAAAGATAATCTAGTGTTATAATAAACTGTGATCTTAAAAATCCTTTGAATATATATCTTAAACAAATTTTCTTATCTTTTTTGTTTGTTTGTTTCAGTATATAATTTTACAGACGTCATATTAGACATAAATATGACGCATGAGATGATGAAATGGGTTGGAAAACACTAACGTTACATATATAATTATAATATATATACACACAGTATACTGCATACAATAATTTAAGGAATCTGTGAGATCCTTGTACTCTAACCTGAACAATACTGCAGGAAGTCAATGGATAAGAAAAATTACATAATAATGATAGTTAAATAACATCATAGTAAATACATGTTCCTCTGCTCACAGCATCCATATCAAATTATGATAATTGCCATATAATAATAATAATAATGATAATAATAATAATAATAATAATAATAATAATAATAATAATAATAATGATAACAAAAACAATTATGCTTATAATAATGATAATGATAATAATAATAGTTATCTTTATCAATATCATCACTATCATTATTATTATTATTATTATTATTATTATTATTATTATTATTATTATTATTATTATTACTATTATCGCTATTATTATTATTATTATCATTATGATTATTATCAAAATAATAAAAATAATAATTATTATTATTATTATCATTATTATTGTTATCATTATCATCATCATCATCATCATCATTATTACTGTTAATTATTATTGCCATTATCATTACTATTGCCATCATTATTATCATTACAATAACAAAAAATTATAATAATAATAATGATAATAATAATAATAATAATAATAATAATAATAATAATAATAATAATAATAATAATAATAATAATAATAATAATAATAATAATAATAATAATAATAATAATAATAATAGTAATAATAATAACAGTAATAGATATGTGAAGATATGATCATAAGAAAATATCAAGAAACACATTACTTCTTTTCTGCACCAGGGACGGAACCAGATAAGTCATTAATTAAATCAGTAACAAGAAATATAATCTATTTCGGTCAGACGTGAAAATCCGTCATCTTACTATTGACCTAAAAGAAAAATAAATCATATTCAAAATCGCATTCACTCTACACATTCAAAAAAAGCATATATCTCGAAATGCCACAGAGCAAATACAATAATGAGAGAAGAAGGAAATATACATATATTCATTCTAATATCTCTACCACGCGTGCACAACCACGAGAACATAAGAACAGATATTCTTATATATCTACATATATAAAAATGCTAAAATGGGTTTAAAAACAGACCCATTCCCCGCCCAGAAAGTCTACAGTTTTGAACTCTCTTTCTCTGGAGTAAAACCGTTGCTTTTCGGTGTGTATTTCTCCTTAACGGTCGTGTCGAAAGCGGGGTTGATGTTGCCAAGGGAAACCGAGCTCTGGTGTGTTCGAAGGCCTTCCTCCTCGTCAACCTAAAGGGAAAACGGGTAGGGGAATTGATTAGCTTTGGGCTGAAAAGATGATTTTGAGTGGCAATGTTTGTAGCACTGTCGGATGTTAAAAATTGATGTTTATCGTATTCGAAATAATATGATAATTATAGTAATAATGATACTGTATAGCAGTAATGATGAAAACGATGATACTGCAACTGATTAGCGATAATAAACAGTAACGATACCAATAATGATAATAAAAACTGCACACTGCACTGTCCCCACAAAAATAAATAAATAAATAAAATAACACACAAACCAAAACACCAAAGACCCACCCACCCAAAAGCAAAGGAAACATTACTCACATAGTCCTCTCCGAGTCCTTCGATGCCTGGAATGAACCTCCTGAACCAGAAGACGGCAGGAGAGAGAGTCCTGGGATCAAGAGTCCTTACATCCTGCAGTCCTGTCAGGAGGGAGACCAAGAGGCCGATGGTGATGACGGTGAAGCATCCTGTGGCGGAGTACCACATGTAGGAGAGGCGGTAGATGCCCAGGGGCTCCTCGACCGGTCTGCGGGAGGATGGACAGCGGAGGTGACGGTAATGATAAGAAGAATAACGGGAATGCTAATACTAGTGGAAATGATAATATTATATTAACTTGATCAGTTAGATATTAAGTGATGTTATTAGTTTGACAACTAAATGGCACTACTACTACAACTAATACTAAAAATTATAATAATAATGATACTACTGCTGCTACTACTAATAACAATAATAATGATAATAATAATAGCAATAATAGTCCTCATAATAGAACAAAAATATAACACCAACACAGAAACAACATATCTAAACAACCTCTTCCCTTAAACCAGCATGAGACTTACTCTTCAGCCACAAGAGACTCGGGACTGATGGTCGAGAAGGAGGAGGTCTCGTTGAAGTTACAGCCCTCGATGCTCGTGACCTTCCTGTCGAACGTGATCTGGCCATTCCAGCGAGCGACTTGGTGCCCGCCGCCGATCCAGAACATGAAGATGAGGCTCGTCAGGAGGCCAGTGAAGGCGCCCTGGAGAGAAAGGGGGGGAAAGGGAGAGGGTTAAGAGAGAGAAGAGGGAGGGGGTAAGAGGGGACGAGATGAGTTGTTGCAAAATATTGATCTGACTTAGTAAAAATGATCCGACAAAAATCATTGAAAATTAAATGAAAACCAAATACATTATTTCACATTTCATACCAACAATTTAAAAAAGTAATAACAATAGTAAACCAAAAGGAATAAGATAAAATATAAAGAAAAAACAGTCAATTGTCTCAGCCCAAAGGACCAAAATGACTCAATCATCTCAGATCAAAGGGCAAAGAATATCAGTCTCAAATCCGGCAGCGTACCTTCGCGTTCGCCCAAGGGAAGAACATGCCTAAGGTGAAGACTCCGAGCAGAGGTCCTCCCACCATGCCGAAGATACTCAGGGCGGCCTAGGGAGAAAATAAAAGGATAAATGGAATGAATAATAGATGATAAGTAATTTATTGTTTGCTTCGGGAAGTGATGGAGGAGGTAGTTTTTTGTTTTTGTTCTTTCTTTCATCTTGAGAAAATAATACATGTAATCAAGAGATTTGTAAGTTAAGTTTATCCTTTGAAACTTTATTTAATTCAACGAATACATCAAGCCTTCGTAGCAAAGTCCTGAACCAACATTTAGGAAGTCAAGAATCACATCCACCACAAGACGACGACCAAATAAAAAAATAAAATAAATAAAAATAAATAAAATAAAAATAAATAAATAAATATATAAACAAATAAATAAATAAACGTACAGACAAGATGTTGCCAAGCTGCTCGGCCACGAACACCAATCCGAAGGTAAGGAGACCGAAGAAGAGAGAGAGGACTTTGGACAGCAGAGTGGCCTTCTTCTCGCTGATGTCAGGACAGCAACCGGCCTTCACGTAGTCCTCGAGGACGATGGCAGCCAGCGAGTTCATTCCAGAGGAGACGGTGCTGTGGGGGACAAAGGGAGGGGGAAGGTAAGTATGTACATGGTTTAGGTAAAGAGCAGTAGTAGCATTTTCTCCTTTTTTGAGAGGGGGATACGGCTGACATAAATAACAAATGAATGGTGAACACGGTTTTAGGAGAGGCTTCTGGGAACAGAGTGAAGATAAAGAGATTGTAGAATATTGATAGGGGTGGAATAAATACATTAAAAAACAGATTTAAAAAAGAGCTTCTGAGAATATAAGCAAGGATTGAAGAAAGCATAAAGGTTGGATAAATCTTTTCGAAAAAGGCAATTAAAAAGTCCAAAACAGATTTAAAGAAACAAACAACGTTGAAAATTAGAATAATAAGAAAAAAAAGAAGACTGGAGATAATTAAAAAAAAAAAAAAAAAACAAGACCAGAATTAAGAGGCCCACAGCCCTAAGTCCTCCCCGAGACCCACCTGAGAGCGCCGGAGAAGATGCCCGCCACGAAGAGGCCGGGCAGGCCGTACCACTGCCCGAGGGTGTCCATCACGAAGAGGGGGAACAGCTGATCGCCCTTGGACACGACCCCAGAGCGGACGGGGTCGCAGTCCCAGTAGCGAGCGTACACGACCATGCCACCGAAGGCGCAGGAGATCATGAGGATGAAGAGGCCGACGAGGTTGATCCAAAGGGCGTTGATAGCCATCTGCTTGGTCTGGACGCAGAGGTAGCGCTGCACCTGTGGGGAGGGAGGCGCCGAGGTTAGTGCTGTGTGTGTGAGGGGCGGGGCGAAAGGGTTGCGGGAATGTTGCAGTGAGGTTGGTTTGGTCGAGGTTGGGTGTGTGTGTTTGTTTCATTTGTTGTTTTTCTCTTCTCTGAGTGTTTATATGCGCATGTGCTTAGGTGGATTCGCACGCATACATATCAGCCCATAGACACAGACACACACACATACACGCAAACACCTTGTCTCTCTCTCTCTCTCTCTCTCTCTCTCTCTCTCTCTCTCTCTCTCTCTCTCTCTCTCTCTCTCTCTCTCTCTCTCCTCTCTCTCTTATACACACACACACACGCGCGCGATCAAGATTTCACAGCCGCCCGCGATCAACATCCAGGCCCATGCGCGCGCCCATAACCCTCTCACCTGAGCTTGATTAACGCCGTAAATCGTGATCCAGGTGAAATAGCCGCCCACGATCAGCGTCCAGAAGGTGTGTCGGGTGGTCGGGTTAGGGTCGAAGTTCACGAGTTCGGCACGCCCACTCTCCACGTTCTTCTGCCACACGTACTCGAAGCCGCCCACGTCGATGGCGCCCTTGATGATCACGAACATCATGCTGCCGTACATGATGATCATCTGCGGGGGAGGGGGTGTTATTGAAAAAAAAAATGTTTTTGGTGTTTCTGTCATTATTGTTAGCATCATTACTACCATGATTTCTGTTGCTATCATCATCATTACTAGTATTTGCAACATTACCAATAATATTTTCATCATCATTGCTACGATTTCCCTCATTATTACTATCATCATCCTCATCACCGATATCACTAATATAATAAACAGCAATAGTGATATCATTACCTCTACTCCCATGTTCCCCCCTACCATAACATCATCAACTACCTTTATCTTTAATGCTTTTCCTGAAGAAAGATAACACTTATCACCCTTAATTACAAGTCTTACCTGTATAGCATCAGTCCAAAGCACAGCCTTCATGCCTCCAAGTGTAGTGTAGAAGATGCACACAAAGCAAATAAGACTGACAGACACGTAGACATTGAGACCCGTGACTTGAGCCAGGGCGAGGGCGGGGGCGTACACGACAATGGCCATGTAGAGACTCATCTGTAATGGAAATACAGGCATATGGCTTAGAAAATATTAAGTGCTTATGAGCCTACAATTGTCAGAGGAAAATTGCTGAGGCTGCAGTTCAGAGTTTCCTCATTTTTTATTATCTTATCATTATTATTGAACTTTGTAGTCTCGTTTTCATTGAAATATCACCTATAAAGATAACTTATGAGTAAGGAAATATTAAGTGCCAAAGTTTCGCGTGTGGAATAAATTTCCACGAAGACCGTGACTGCCAGGGCTGTAAGTCAGGGATTCTTAACCTTTTGACGACAAAATCAAATGCCCCGATGGATTGCCTAAAATACGGCCCCATACCCTCTCTACGTAATCAAACAGTCGAAGTAATCGTCACTATTAGGTACCGGTATGGCTTCCTAAGATGTCAGTAACTCGAATTTACTTTATGTACGCTTAAAACCAGGAAAAGAGCTGCCAAATAAAATCATAAGCAGCAATAACCTAGGATTCTACCCAAGCACGAATTAACACATTAAAAGAATACATGTACCCAGAGATCGAGTTCATGCCCCATACATTTGCCTCCCCCGCACCTCTAAGGCTAAGGGATATAGATACCCGCGGTTATGAATCCCCGCTATAGGAAACATCTATCGAAGGCGACGCAGGGGGGAGAAAGTGCTAACTGGAGAATGCTGGAGATCTGAGTCTAACCACATCATGATATTCACTTTTAATTACTGGACTCGTAAAAATGGACACCCTTTCCGGGCCAGCATTTCCTTCAGTGACTTTGCAAATCGATAATTGATGTGCACTCACCTGGATAATGAAAGTAAAGGATCCAACATAGCGGACGGCTCGGTGAAAGCGTCGTTCCAGGTATTCATACGCGGACGTCACCTGTGGAGAAATTCATGTTTTAGAAGACTAAGAACGAAATAAAATAATTTCCAAATTCTGAAGACTAGATGAATATATTGCACTTGTTCTTCCCCTATACGCTGAAGACTAGAAAAATAATATCTTACGAACTGTTTTTTTAGAAGATTTGAGAATATTAAATATAATTAAATTAAATATAATTTGTATTCTGTTTAAAGTTTGGTGACATGTAACCTGTTGATATAATAGGTCGTGAACTTTGTAGTTTTGTGTCCATTGATTCATTATCACAAAACTACGAGAATCATGGGATATACAATGTAGCAAATTCGGTAGCAAGATAGAGTGGACATACCTGTCGTTTACCTCTGATGCATAAGAAAGATGGAAATATGTCAGTTTAACAAAATAAACATTTACATTTCTGGTGTCGAACATCAAATGTATAAGTGAAATATCTGGATTTTCTATTACTAACTCATGAATGAGTTATTAATCTACCAAGCACAGGATAAACTACTATTACTGTCATATGAACAACTGACCTACACAAAACAAATCTATTTTCTCAACAGCATAACCATCACAGTCAAATAACTGCACATCCCTACCGTCTACAATTGCCCTTTGAATGAAACGATCACTCGATTAGTAAAGTTCCTACCTGCAGCTTGTGGAAGACAGGGAAGTACAGGTAAGCCGCTGAAGGCATGACGAGGAAATACGAGAACCCGATGAGCCAGTAAAGGAAACCGAACTGATAGACTTCTGACGGCGTTCCGAGAAGCGTGATGGCGGACATGAAGCTGGGGAAAAAACGGTCAGGTTATGATGGAAGGAAATACACACGACTTGTGATACAGTCATGTCAGTTATTAAGGGAAATGCGTATGAGACTTCTCTTCGGGTTGAAAAAGCCTTTACTATTGTGGTTGTGTTTCATTTCATCAAGCTAACCAAGCAGAATGTGATATATGTTTGACATTTTCATGTTTGCAAAGCGCTAGTGATTTAACTTTCATATGTCCTAAACTTAAAATTACAATACAAAAGAAAAGGTATGATTTCAAGCTGTGAACACTTGGTGTGAATAGCGGGTCCAATCAGCTGTGGAAAGGCAGCTTAGGATTGGCCCATGGAATATGCCAATTATCTCATGAAATATAATAATACACTGCACTGACAAATCTTATAAGTATTAAAAAAAAATATATATATATATACATATATATATATATACATATATATATATATATATATATATATATATATATATATATATAAACCAAACTCACCTGGCAATCAAAGACATGGCAACGGGGAAAGTTGTCATGGATTTGCCAGCCATGAGGAAATCGCTTGTGTTCTGTTTCTTGCCACACACGCCATAGAAAATACC
>NC_051428.1:6328749-6331249 GCF_015228065.2 Penaeus monodon | reverse complement strand
CATCCTCACTATTATCATTACCATCACGACAACCACAAACGCCATCATTATCCAGCCACTATCATTCCATCTGTCATGATCACTATTATCACCATCACCATCATCATCATCATCGTCATAATCATCACCATTACGAATGAGCCCTATTTATAAGATTAAAATGAAAATAGGACCCATAGAAGATTAATAGAAGATTGAAATAGAGCTTAATTTAACAGAAGGTTAACACAGGACTCACAGAAGACTAATACAAACTCAAAATAGGAATTAATTTAATAGATTAGACTAGCGCGGAGGCAGCATGTTGTCTACGAGCCTAGATATCTAATATTCTCTGAAACGCCTTGACATAAATGACAAGCTTGTTATATCCGGTCGTGTCAATTTTTATCCTACGCAGCGCACCTGAGGGAATTTGTTTGTTTGTTTTCACTTGTCTGTTTTTGTCTGTTTGTGTATTTGTTGTGTGTATGTGTGTGTGTTTGTGTTTGTGTGTATGTGTGTGCGTGTGTCACATCTCCCTGACGTCGCCTTCAAACTCGACGTTCTTAAATGATGTCAGAAGTCCTCCCCTCCCCTCCTTCCCCATCTCCCTTATCCACCGGCATGTGTCAGTATTTCCTTTTAACCTTACCTGGGAATCCCACTCTCTTCTTTTCTCTCCCTCCTCCTCCTCCTACTCCTTCTTCTCCACCTCTCCCCCTCCTCCTTCCTCCTCCTCCTCCTCCCCCTCCTCCTCCTCCTTCCTCTCCACCTCTCCCCCTCCTCCTCCTCCTTCCTCTACCTCCACCCCACACCCTCCTCCTTCCTTTCTCTTTCTTTTACTCCTCTTTTCTTCCTTTCATTTCCCTCCCTCCCTCCTCCCCTCCTCTCAAAGGTCGCTTGCTATTCAAGATCTCTCTCTGCGTGTATTTCCTGTCCTCTCGGTGCAGTATTAAGTTATAACTGATATTTTGGGGAATCTACGTGCTTCTGCGCTTGCATTTGGTGTACGGGTATAGAGTGCGTGTGTGTGTGACTATGCTTTTTGGGTTTTTGGGTTTGTTTGTGTGTATGTGTTATATATATATATATATATATATATATATATATATATATATATATATATATATATATATATATATATATATTCTGAACATATTTTATTCATTTTTCTCTGTCTGCCTCTTTCTGCCTCTGTATCTCTCTCTTTCTCTCTCTCTCCTCCCTATCACTTTCTCTCTCCCTCTCTCTCTTTCTTTCTCTCTCTCTCTCTCTCTCTCTCTATCTATCTATCTATCTATCTCTCCCTCTCTCTCTCTCTCCCTCTCTCTCTCTCTCTTCCCCTCTCTCCCGATCTCATATTATCTTTCGGACAAGTTGAGACCACGCAAGATGAAGTGAATTTGAAAAGAAACAGTTTCTCTTGTGTTCGGTTTGGCAGCGTCTTTGCAAAAACAATGAAACCTGAATATCACTCCTCGGCACTTCACACGCGCAAAAATAAAAAAAAGAAAACGAAACGAAAAGAAAAGAAAAAGAAAAGAGAGAGAAAAAAAAGCAGAACTTGGGTTTCAGAAATGTAACTTCCAGAGAAAACTCGAAAGCGTCAGTTTGTAATTATTTTTTCTCCCTTTTTTCGATTTATATTGATATATAAATATTTTTACATTTCCTTAGTTACCTATTTGCAGTGACAATGGTGGTTTAGCCAGGGATAAAGAGTGAAAAGTAAATATTCAATATATTTTGTCAAATTCAAGTCTACAGCAATTTTTACACTCTTCAATATAATGAAATTTTGCAAAGTCATTTATGAAAAAAAAATCAAGATCATAAACCAAAATGCGTTCAGAATGATATTGAACTTAATCTGAACAAAAATGGTGGTTATTTTTTTATTATTATTATGATATAGTATGTGTTTAACCTAGCTTTCACTTTTTTCTTTTCATATGGTTCAATTATATTTTGATTCGAAATACATAGGCTAGCTATTTACCAACTTTCTTTTTATCTCGTTATTTTAGTTATTATTGTTTTGGAGGGATGGGAGGGAGGGGGAGGACGGGAGGGGGGGGGGGGAAGCGAGATTCAGCGCTCAATTGAAGATGTCAAGATGTAATTGTATATAATAGTGGCTGTAGTGCTAATGATGAGGTGAGAGGAAGGGGAAAAGAGTCAGAAGATGATCACACACACACACACACACACACACACACACACACACACACACACACACACACACACACACACACACACACACACACACACACACACACACACACACACACAAACAAACAATTTCTTCATTTTCTTTCTTTCTTTTTTGTAGTTTTTTCTTTTTTTCTTATCAGCATTTATGACATTTATTTAGTCCAACACGAGAACAATGCGTGCTTTAAAATTCACATTCGCGTGTATTTGCGAGTTGCGTGCACGAGGCTCGGGGAGTGGTTTTGCGTGCGTTGGGCCGAACCATTTCCAAATTTAGCCGAATTACTTGCCTCGAGAACTATCG
>NC_051428.1:6311249-6326249 GCF_015228065.2 Penaeus monodon | reverse complement strand
TAATGTAAGTCTGTGCATGTGTATGTATGATGTGTGCGATGTGATATTTACGTATTTGTTCTGGCCTCTATGAAATCTTGTTTATCTGGGTCATCCTTGGCTGCCCGATACAGAGGCAACGGGATGTTATTGTGTGTCTTACAGCCTCCTGTTATCTCGTACCTTTGACCATGTGTTCTTCGTGTGCATGTCAAGGCAGAGGCTGCAGGGCGATGAAGAGGCAATGTATGGGAGTGAGGGAGGGAGAGGGGGAGGAAGGGACGGAGGGAGGGGGATGGAGGGATGGAAGGAGGGAGGGAGAGAGAGGCAGAGAAAGACAGAAGAAACAGACAGAAGAGAAATTTCAAGCAAACCACACTCGTCCTATTTATGTCTAAATAGACCTTGCTTTCGAATTCGGAATTTCCCGATTCTCTCTCTCTTTCTCCTTCATATTTTCATCTTATTATTGTTATTTTCTTCATTTATTTCTTCACGTTAAATCATCATTGTTATTTTCTTCATCTCTTTCTTCACCTTAACTCAATGACAGACACTAACAACAGTCCCCACTCCGAAAAAAACCGTCGTTATGACTAAACAACTTCCAGGATGTATCACACTCACAGATAGGTGTGCAACGTCCTGTGGTCGTGTTTTTTATTTGTTTGTATGTCTTTATGTCTGTTTAGCGTGTATGTATGGCGTGTTTGTGTTTCTTCACTATATGTCTTGTGTACGTAGGTCTGTTCATGTTACGTTTGTAAGCATAAATATGTGTATTAGTGTTTGTATGTGTAGGTGTGTTTTATGGATTTATTATTATTGTGTATATTATAATGTGTATTTGCGTTCTCTAAGTGTTTATAAATGCTCGCTTGTACTGTGTATTATGAGCGCGAATTTGCTGCTATTAAGTACTCCTCCGGCCTTAGTTTCCCAAGTCGGGAAGGTGTTGCCAGAACTGCGTAAAACCGAGCCCCTTTGTTCTTGAGATTTTATTTTTTATTGAGTTGGTATTATTTTTTCTGTTATTGTTATTCTTTCCGTTCGTTTTTCTTCTTTGTTATTGTTATTCTTTCTGTTATTAATTCTTCTGTTATTGTTCTTTCTGATTTTTTTTCTTTATCTTTTTTTTCTGCTATCGTTATTCTTTCTATTCTTTTTTCTTCTTATTATTGTCATTATTAGTCCTTTTTTCCTTTTTTCTCCTATTTGACTTTTTCTTTAAGAAAAAACGTGTCACTGTTTTTTACGATCTGTTCCTGCACTTGTCTCGTATTAGGATCATTATGGTGTTACTTCGTCCTGTTCTCCTGTTCTTCTGATCTTGAGAACATAACACGGGCTGTTCTTCCGCAGTTCCTGTATTTTTTTGCGTCATTGTACTTAAGCCATTGTAAGCAGGGGGAACCAGGGGGAAGGGGGAGGGAGAGGGGAAGGGGTGCTAGAGAGGGAGGAGGGGGGGTAGAGGAGGACGAGGGGGGGGCCGAATAGGAGGATGGGAAGGGGGGGGGGAGTTCCAATTGTCTGCAAGTAACCTTGGGACGAAATACTACAATTCGCATGTGCATTTTTAATATACGTTTCTCAGTGCAGTTTGCGTGTATGTAATGTCATATTGTGTGCATGTTGTGATGAGTCACAAGCGTGTGTATGTGTGTTCTTTTGTGTGTGTGTGTGTGTGTGTGTGTGTGTGTGTGTGTGTGTGTGTGTGTGTGTGTGTGTGTGTGTGTGTGTGTGTGTGTGAGTGTGTGTGAGTGTGTGTGTGTGTGTGTGAGTGTGTGTGTGTGTGTGTGGTTGTGTGTGTGTGTGTGTTTAAGTCCATGTGTATATGTGCGCGTGCGTGTGACTGAGTTCATTCCAGCTCGGGTGTGACCATTCATACATGTGTAGAAACCCAACAACACTAACATATGACCAGTCATGTCTGTTTTCATTTTTCTTTGGTATTCGCTCCTCCTCCTTCCTTCCTTCCCCCTCCCTTCCTCCCCCCCTTCCTCGTTCCCCCATCCCTCTCCTTCCTTCCTTCCCCTCTTTCCTCCTTCCTCCCCCCCCCCCCATGCGTCCTTCCCTCTTTCCCGAACAATAACTTCGAAAAGGAGGTCGAGGAAGTGTAGGATGAGGCGGCAGGATGACGAAGTAGGATGTCAAATAAGGATATAGGATGTAGAGTCGATAGAACTGCGTGGAAGGACGTCCAAGATTATCCTATTATCCTATTTTGTGGACGCAAGATTTTCGAATTCCGCCTTTAATCGCTCCTTTTTCATTATTTCACTTGATTTTTTTGTTCAACTCTCTATGCTTTATTTCTTATGTTCTATGGTTGCATAGCTATCTGTCTGCATCTGTCTGCCTGTCTGTTTGAACGTCTGTCTGCATTTATGTGTACGCACACACATATACGCACACATAGACATGGATATGCATGCATATGTGTGTTTATATGTATGTGTATGTATATGTGTGTGTGTGTGTGTATGGATATGGATATGTATATGTATAAGTATGTGTGTGTGTGTGTGTGTGTGCATATGTATGCATGTATGTATGTATGTATGTGTACGTATTTATATATACGTATATATAAGTATATATGTATATATATGCATATATATACAAAAATAAAACAACACACACACACACACACACACACATATATATATATATACATATGTAATCATATTCATATAGACATACAGGCAGCTCCTGTTTAAGCTTCGGCGCCCCTGAGATGCCTGGAATATCTTCACTGATGTAGGTCAAAGCAAGTTATTTGTCAACAACTTCATGTCACAGGAAAGAGAGAGAGAGAGAGAGAGAGAGAGAGAGAGAGAGAGAGAGAGAGAGAGAGAGAGAGAGAGAGTGATAAACAGATAGGTAGATAGGTAGAGATAAAGGCGGAGGAAGAGAAGGGGTAAAGGGATGGGAAGGAAAGAGGGAAAGTCGAAGAGGGGGAGGGAGAGATAGATAGATGACGATATAGATAGAGACAGATCGATGGATAGAGAGAGAGAGACAGAGATAGGAGAGAGAGATAGGAGAGAGAGAGAGAGAGAGAGAGAGAGAGAGAGAGAGAGAGAGAGAGAGGAGAGAGAGAGAGAGAGAGACAAGACAGACAGAGACAGAGAGAGGATGACGATAAAGATAGATAAATAGATAGAGAAAGAGAAAGAAAGAAAGAGAAAGCGAGATAACGAAAAAGACATAGATAAAAATAGATCAATAATCAAGAGAGAGAAGAATATAAGGAAGAAAATAAAAGAAACGATGGGTAAGAAGAAGAAAAATCAGATAAAGAAACAATGTACCAAACGCGTCGAGAAAAAAAAAATATATTGATAAATCTTATCATTCTCAAAACTCAAACAATAACAGGGAACATTACTTAGACACTTTCACTATACTGAGAAACTTCAGCTACAAATATAATACTCTGGCGACATACTAAGTGTGATAAATAACAAACACTTAAGATGACCTATGGGGGGGGGGGGGTGACCATCAATAGCGTTGTGTTTGTTAGAATTCAAAAAATTAATACGCCTTTTTACCCAATATATGAACAAAAAACTTTCGACGAAATTCTAAACAAACTTTCAGTAAAATAAACAATTAGCTAAATAACAACAAAAAAAGTAAAAAAAAAAAAAATGCTGTACGCCGAGAACCTTGTCAACAAACCCTGCTTCGAAACCTTCTGAAGCGTCCGAAACCTCCACCATTTAACGTGCAATTACTTCGGTCCTCCCTGCTGGTCTTTGTGGTGACGGTTTCTACTTCGCACTCCCGAGGCAAAAGCTCGTTACAATGAACATACACGAAGATATATTGTGTGTATGTGTGTGTATATGTATATGTATATGTATATGTATATGTATATACATATACATATACATACACACACACACACACACACACACACACACACACACACACACACACACACACACATATATTATTATATATATATATATATATATATATATAATATATATAATATATATAATACACTATATATAATATATATATATATATAGTTGGTACCATCATTCCTTGTGAAACAGAAACGTTGGTACACGTATATATACTCACAAGCAAACACATACGCACACGTATACGCAGAGACACCCATGCCCAAAGACACACACACACACACACACACACACACACACACACACACACACACACACACACACACACACACACACACACACACACACACACACAATTCATTAAATGAATAACAATAATAATAAAATAAATATATAAATACACATATAAACCAGTAAATAAAAATGAAACAAGCACACACACACGTACTGAGGCATGCGTGATTTCATCTCTCGAAACCGCACTCAAACCTTCCGACTTTCCATTACTGACTCTCTAGATTTCGAGTGCTCCTCCGCATTACATTCGTATAGAAGCAAAGGATTTTTATTGACGTATGGAATTATAGTCTTTTGCTGATTAAGGATGTTTTTTTAATGACTATGAAGAGGAACTATAATGAACTGTAACAAATTTCCTTTAGTGTTATTCATATAGAAATTATGATGAAACATACAAAATGTTTTTTAGCTTTAAATTTAAAATCTTCATATAGTCATTAATGGCTCTATTGTGTATGAGAGATAATTGGTATAAATGATATGGATATCCCATTACTATCACCAAGGCGGATGCTATTGATGACATACCCAGCCGGCTGGTAAACACAAGATATTCCAGTATATCATAAAATAGAAGTCTGTTGACGTGGTAAATATCTCGCTTCCTGTCGACTGAAGGCGATTTTTCTTGTGATTTGCGAATAATACTAATAATAACCTAACACCAACTCATTCCTCTTCCAGTAAAGACAAAATCGTTATTCAATGCACACTCTCTTAACACAGCTGTAAAATCTCTTTCTCTCTCTCTCACTGGAGATCCCTGCCCGGCGGCGAATTCAGGGGATGTCAACGCAGCAAAAATACAGCGCTCCGCCTCACCGCCTTGTTCTACATTTCGCCAAGAGTTCATAAACGGCAGATTGAAAAGCCCTTTCTACAGCTCGAGATCATTTACCTGAATCGGGTGTTGAGGTTTTACTCGGGGTGTTTCCACGGGCTGGAAATGGGCGGCCTGCTTATCCAATCTCGAAAGGGGCCTTTCACACTACACAACCGATGTCCAGGTTACTTGTTGGACAGCAGCTGACACGCACGCACACCTTCACCTGGCCGAGTTAAGCAGGAGACTGGTACGAGCTCAAGGTGCGTGGCGGGTGTAGGTCGTTTCTACCCCCCCACCTGCCCCTCCCCCTTTCCCTTTCCAGTCCCGGTCCCGGTCCCCCCTACCCGCTAACCCTACCCCCCAGCCCTTATATCCTCCTCTTCCTTCCCCTCCCTCCTGTCCCTGACCCTCCCTTACCCCTCGCCCCCTTCTTCCTGACCCTCCCTCATCCTGCAATTCCCTTACGCCCTCCCTCCTCTTCTTGGCTCTCCCTTACGCCCTCCCCCTTCCCCCTGACCCTCCTTTACCCCCTCCCTCCCTCCCCCTAACCCTCCTTTACCCCCTCCCTCCGGTCTTCCTCCCTCCCTCCCTTCCCTCTTCGCTTTCTGTGATTCCCCACCTCCAGCGGCGTCCGAGAAGAGGCAAGCGATTCGGCCTCGGACCCGCGGCAGGCAGCTCGCTCCTTCTCCGTACTCCAGGGTGGAAAAGTACGCGCCTACGTCAGGGGGGGAAATGAAGACTAAAGAATGAAAAGAAAATGAATGAAGCAGGGTCGCCTCCTTTGTTTTTTTGTTTGTTTTTTTTGTTCTTGTTTGTTTTCTTCTTCGTCTTCTCTTGGCTTTGCTTTTGATTCTGGTTATTGAAGACTGTCGAGAGCGTTTTCGTATTTATGCGTCAAGTTTACGCAGTCTATTCTCTCTCTCTCTCTCTCTCTCTCTCTCTCTCTCTCTCTCTCTCTCTCTCTCTCCTCTCTCTCTCTCTCTCTCTCTCTCTCTCTCTCTCTCTCTCTCTCTCTCTCTCTCTCCTCTCTTTCTTTCTCTCTCTCTCTCTCCCTCCCTCTCGTTCGCTCGCTCGCTCGCTCTCTCTGTGGCTTCTACCCATGTGTCTATGTCGCACAAACAATGTCTTTGTTATTTTATTAACAATGGTTATTTATAGAATACTATTAAAAGTTATCAGTAGCATGAGTGGGGAACAGAGTGATGTAAGACCCATATTATGCTTTAAACAGGGATTTATATCAAGAGCTAAGAACTGCATTAATCGTGAAAACATTGCATTTTAAGACTTCTGTTTTAAGATAACTCTCTAACTTAGTATAACTAACTATAACTAAACATATAACTATTAACAACTATATGATTATATACAACTCACGTCCAAGGAATGAAAAGGAAAAACTGGCAACTCACCCTAGACTCTATAGGACTCCGATTTTGGAAAGTTTTTTTTTTTATCTTAATCAATTCATGCTTAATACTCATACTTACATACGTTTGGCATTTGTAAAACTCATATGTAATATTTACCTTGCTATAAACCACAATATTTTCTTCTCTCTATCTATCTCTCAATCTCGTGGAGATTCCTAGTCCTCTGCCCTGGGTGGGTTACCAGGTCTTATTTTTTCCCCCTGGAATTCAACGCATTACAGACTTTGCATAGAGACAATGTTAACGCATTTAAAGACCCTGCTCCCACCTGAAACACCGACCAATAAGAAAGAACTAAGACTCACATTATTAGAAGAAACATGATGCAATAAACGAACGAGTAAATAAATCATAGGTTCTACAACAGGACAACAACGATAGCGTAATTATTTTGTTTATCCTTCCCGCTGGCAACCCGAGAGTGGAGTCTCGTGACGAAAAGGGAAAGTTCATTTGTGCTTAGGCCTCCGAGTTAAGACGGTGCCTTGCTTGGAGGCTGGGGTCTGGCTCTTGGAGTGATGATGATGACGATGACGATGGTGGTGATGGTGATGATGATGATGATGATGATGATGATAATGATGATTGTTAAAACGGTGATGAGGATTTCATGATAATAGTGAGGATTGATGGTTGTTATGATGATAAGAATGATGGTAATAGCGACCATGAGAATAGCTAAGATATATAAATACATATATATATATATATATATATATATATATATATATATATGTGTGTGTGTGTGTGTGTGTGTGTGTGTGTGTGTGTGTGTGTGTGTGTGTGTGTGTGTGTGTGTGTGTGTGTGTGTGTGTGTGCATGACGATGATAGCAAAAAAGCAGTAATAAAAATAATAATGGTAATAAACTTCAGATTATAATGATAATGATACTGAGTAATAATGGTAATGGCAATGATGGTCATGGTTTAGTAAGAGAATTGATAAGGAAATGATAATGATATCAATAATAGTTATAATTTTTATTACCATTATACTCATCCTTATTCTTCACAAATTATTTATATTTCGCTGTAAATTGAAAACCAGTCTTAAAGGAATCAGATATTTGTTTCTCTGTCTAAAAAATATATTAGATTAAAAGAAAATTGGAAGTAATAATAAAATGCAAGCATAAACATTACAACAAATACAAAAAACATAAACATAAACAATGGATAGAGGAGGAAAACAATAAATACAGAAGAAAGGAACAAACATTACAACAAATAAACTCATAAGAAAACAAGGACATAAATATAACAAGCAAACCATAGTTTCTCTTTCGATGAAAAGATAACGAGCGCGAGGACCGTATAAAAAAAAAAAGTTTGTAAAAATGTTGACAGATACTAAATAATTTTTTCTGTCGATATTTATTATATTGATTTATTTCATGTTGTATGAACCTTTTTATTTCCTTTTTTTGACGAGAGAAGTTAACGAAGATAGATAAAAAAGAAAAGTATACATATCCTCCCTTTCTACAGCACAGACATTTGGATGATTATCGTGTTCGAACTTGTATTTGTTTTATTTATTTATTTATTACCCATTTATGCTGGGTTTTTTTATGAGAATCGTTTTAATGAAAAAAAATCTGCACTATTCGTGATGGGTTTCTCTATTTGGATTTTACTATAATTTTATCCTAATTTCTTTGTTCATTAATGGGCGTTTAAACTCTCCGACAATCATTACTGGCACTGACACGATATATCACAATTCCCACTTAATTTTGATCCAGTTGTTTTGAATAAGCTTATGGTCCTGTGGTCTCTCAGTCCGGCCGACGTTTCCGCCAGTCCCTTCCCTTTAAAACCGCGTAAATATTGCAAAACTACTCGATAACACTACAAACAGATTACATTTTTCGTCAGGGGAACTAGTGACGTTATCAATGGAGTTATGAATCATGAATGAATTAATAAATGGTGCATAGAAAGGGTGGTATCATTTATGAATGACCTTACTTTTAAAATCATTATATGCATTAATTTGATTGGGTTATCTTAAATAGTAATGGAGTATTATTCATAAATGAAATTCATAAATTAGAAATAAATATGTTAGCATCATCGTGCATTGCACTGGGTTGTTGCACGATGAAATTTTCTTCATACATGCTATTACTCATAAATTTATTGTAATGCGGGTTTTTATCATCTTGATTCGTCATATCATTCACAAAAATACATGATCATTTTCTTGATGTAATACATTGTTTCAAGGTGAGATTTTAACTTCAGGAAACGCAAGTCCTCGCGGGAAATTAAGATTTTGCGTCGGTTAGAAACGCGAGATGTGCGGGCGCCTCCAGCTCTGCTTTTTATTCGTTCTGAATGTAAATAATGCCCGCGAATGACGTGGATATATACAGTGAAGGAGGACGAGAGAGGGAGAGAGAGAGCGAGAGAGAGAGAGAGAGGGAGAGAGAGAGAGAGAGAGAGAGAGAGAGAGAGAAATAGAAAGCGAGACGTTCGTTAAACTTGATTTGCTTTTATCTTATTGATTACCTGCATGAGACCTCGAACACACTGCCAACCTGTCGAGCGGCAAGCTTGCATCGGCAACCTAACAGGTAAGCAAGGATAAGAAAAAACGTACACTTTTACACACACGTGCACAGCCGTACACGCATCCAAATTAAATATTGAATACCATATATAAACAATTGCATTTTTTTCATTGATTATTATTTATTTTTATATTAACAATCAACGCTTCATGCAGTATTGTTTTCATCAGGACGTATCCGAGGCACGAGTCTCGCTGTCCCAAATGCTTTGGATAAGTTGAAATTGATAGATAAAAATATGCAAATTTGAACTCATGCGGCAACAAACAGGTCAGTTGACTTCCTAAAACCCAAGTGGCATCGCGAGATTAGGTGCAAACACACACACATATTGTTGGTAAGGGCCTCAGATGCACACGCACGCACGCACGCACACACACACACACACACACACACACACACACACAACACACACACACACACACACACACACACACACACACACACACACACACACACACACACACACAAAATCTTCCCCTCCACATACATTCATATATATATAAACACATACGTGTGTGTGTGTTTAAGATCTGGGTCCCCAGAGTCTAGCATCGAGCCATAGCTGTTCAGAGGAAGTACGCCATTTTCTTGGTAGTTAACCATGAAGTGTCCATAACCAGTGCTATTTGGTTTGTCTACGTGTTATCTGTAAGATAATACTGAGATGATATTGAAAGGAAGTGAAAAAAGGGCTCATAGATTTGAACATATTTTTAAATGTTCATTTAGTATCTGAATGTTCACTTCGTACGTAAATATCTATTTGGTATACGAATCTTCATGTTCATTCTTTACATAAATGCTCCTTGCGATTACGAAGAAGCACCGGATGTTATTTTTGAATATCTAAATCGCATTTTTTTTTCTTTTTAGAGAAGAAATAAATTCATCACGCCAAAGTACCCTGAAATTCCACGACTTAAAAGCGGGAGATTCAGTGAATTGGCTTTCACGGCGCATGAAATTTGCGTCGATATCTGAACTCTCCTTGAAGAAAAAATACCAGGTGGTCGACTGAACGGTGTCCGGAATAGTACGTACTTGATGGTAACGAGAAGGGTACGTGATGATTTACATGTACGTCAGTGCCCCCCACCCCCGCGCGTGTCTATCAATGCAACACACGCACGCACGCACGCACGCTCGCACACACACACACACACACACACACACACACAACACACACACACACAACACACACCACACACCACAACACACACCACACATACCCCACACAAACACCAAACACCACACACATGTATGTGTATATGCATATATATATATACATTATATATATTCATATATATATTATATATATATATCTATATATATATATATATATATTTTATATATATATATATATATTATATATATAATATAAAAACACACACAAACACAACGCACACACACATAACACACACACACAAACACACAAAAACACACACATGTATGTGTATATGCATATATATTATTTTATATATATATATTTTATATATATATATATATATAATATATATATTATTATACCACACACACACACACACACACACACACACCACCACACCCCACACACACACACACACCCACACACACACACACACACACACACATACACACACACACACAAACCCCACACACCATATATACATATATATATATATATTTTATATATATATATATATATATATATTATATATATATATATGATATATATCTATCTATCTATCTATCTATCTATCTATATATATATATATATATACACACACATATTATATATATGTATATAAATACACACACATACACACACACAAACACACACACACACAACACACACACACACACATATATATATAATATATATATATATAGATATATATATATATTCATATATATATTCATATATATATTCATATATATACATATATACACATTTATATATATATATACACACATATATGCATATACACACACAGATAAACACATTTAAAGGAGACGACACACAAATACACAGAAGGCAAGAACAATACCAGTGACTAAAACGGCGTCGGACACACACAGCGCAGGACCGGAATGACGAGGAGCTACTGTAGGGGAGGTTTGTGTCCTGCAGTTTGTGACACAGGCTGTTCGTAATGATGGTGATGGTCTACGCGTGTGTGGATTTAGCGATGGGTAGTTAGTAGGGGTAGATGGATAGATAGTTAAGTAGAGAGATAGAGAGATAGACTGATAGACAGGCAGATAAATAGATAGATGAATAGATAAACAGAGAGATAGACAGACCGATAAACATACATCTTATTTCCTGTCACATTTACATACATGAATATAAATAAGACTCACGCACACGAGGTTAGTACTGCACATAATTACGGATAATCCGCCAACGTCTGTCATTCCCAGAACGGAAACTACCAGTGCAATGATTAATATTCTTCATCGTCAGAAAGAAGAAGAAAATCCTGAAGTTCAGGACACACAGGAAAACAAAAACAAGAAAGAGAGAGGAAGAAAGAAAGAAGTAAAAAAAAAAAAGTTTGAGTCATTTACCAGTTTTGAAATTGAAGACCAACGGAATTCGTCACTGGGTTTGGGGATCAATTTTGGAAATGTCGTTTGTCGTTAGATTTGAATTCTGAATGTAGTCTGTCGGTTATATTTGATTTTTGAATGTCGTTGTCGGTTATGTTTGAATTTTGATTTTCGCTTGTTAGTTAGGTTTGAATTTTGAGTATCGTTTGTCGGTTAGGTTTGAATTTTAAATGCCATCTGTCGGTCAGGGTTGAATTTTTAATTGTCGTTTGTTGATTGGGTTTGAATGTTTAAATGTTTGTCGTTTAGGTTTGAAATTTCAAATGTCGTTTTCGGTTAGGTTTGAATATCAATATGATTTTTTTCGTACGTTAGAGTAGTCAGACTACCCTCTGTTCTCTTCTTTTCCCATTATTCCTCTTCACTCCATATTCTTCCTTCTTTATCTACTTCCCTTCTCTATTTTTCTCCAAAAAAAGCTTCCCCTCAAACCTCCCTCTTGCCTTCCTTCTCTCCCTCTTCCTTTCCCTTCACTTCCCCCTTATCCCTTACTTCATTATCTCATTTCCTTTCCCTTCGCCTCTCTGTCCTCGCTTTATTTCCCTCATTTCCTGCCCACTTGCTTCGTCCTCTCTTTTTTTCCTGCCTCCATCTTCCACTCCTTTCTCTTCTCTCAGTTTAATCTCTTCTCTTCCCACTTCCTCACCTGACCTCGCATTCGCCCTTGGCACCTCCGACGTACGTCGCTCCCTTCCTCTCCCCCTTCCTCCTCCTCCTCTTTTTCCTCCTCCTCCTCCTTCTCCCCCCCTCCCCCTCTCCTCCTCCTCCTCCTTTTCCTCCTCCTCCTCCTCCTCCTCCTCCTCCTCCTCCTCCTCCTTCTCCCTCCTTCCATCCTCTCTCGCTCCTTCCCTTCCTTCCTCACCTGCTCTTGCCTTCGCCTCCGACGCCTCCGGATTTACGTCACCCACTTGAGGATTTCCCGCGTTCGTCTGTGTTTTGTTTTTGTTATTCGTTGACATCTTTCGTTTGCTTTTTGATGAGTGTTCTGTCATATTTCTGTTAAGTTGAGAAAGTAATGTATTGTGTTCGTGAAAGCAATTAGGAAGATGATAACAAATGCGGTGATGAGGGTGATGATTGGTGATGGTGATGATGATTATTATGGCAATGATATCAATTACAGTAATGATAATGATGATGACGATGGCGATGATGATGATGACGACGACGACAATGATAATGATGATGATGATGATAATGATAATGATAACAACAACAACAACAATAATAATAAAGATAATAATGATATGATAACACTATAAACAATGATAATAGTAATAACAACAAAATAATGATGATAATAATGATAATAAGAATGATAACAATAGTGGCAACAATAATGGTTATACTCCTAATAATAATGATGATGATAATGATGACAATAATAGCAATAATCATAATAATAATAATAGTAGTTGTAATAATAATAACGTTGATGATCAGGATAACAATGATAATAAAATGATATGATACAATAGTAATAATAATAACAGCAAAAAACAACAACAGCATTAACAATAACAATAATAATGGTGATAACAATAATGGTAATGATGATAATAATAATGATAATAATAATGATAACAATAGTGGTAATGATGATAATAATGATAACAAAATCATCTGATAATAACAGTAATAATAATAACAACAACAACAACAATGATAATGATGATAATAACAACCATGACAAAAAGACGATCACGGCTCTATAGTCACACGCAAGAAAATAATGAGGACAGGGCACATGGCCATCTCTCAAGACAATCTCAAACCACGAACTTCCTCAATTCTTTTTTTACACTACATAAAACCACGTACCGTCTATGGGCCTATGACGCTCCAGTGACTGCCGGCGGTGGGCTTCAGATTAGCGTGTGAATTGTGTCGCAGTTGTGGGTCATTTGGCTTGTTCAGTTGTGTTAGTAATGATAACAGTGATAAGAGGAATGATGATGATGATGGTAATCATGGTAATGTCAATGATGATTATAATGACGGTAATGTCAATGATGATGATGATAATAATAATGATAGTAAGAACAAGTACAGTGATAATGATAATGATAATAATACTGATGATCATTATATCAACAGTAAAACACGAATAATAATCATGATAGCTATAATGATAATGATGACATCAACGATGATGATAATGATTATAACAATAATAATAGCAAAGGTAACTGTTGTTGTTGCTTCTGGCAATGCAGTAGTAGTAGTGGTAGTAGCAGTAGTAGTAATAGTAGTAATAGCAGTATTAATAGTAGTAGTAGCAGAAGTAATAGTAGTGGCAGTAGTAATAGTAGTAGTAGTAGTAGTAGTGGTAGCAATAATAGTAGTAGTAGTTGTAATAGTAGTGGTAGTAGCAATAGTTGTAGTAGAAGGCAACAATAGTAGTAATAGTATTAGTAGTAATAGTAGTGGTAGTAGTAGCAACAGTTGTAATAGTACTAGTAGCAACAGAAGTAGCAGCAACAGCAGTAGTAGCAGTAGCAATAGTAGTAGTAATAATAAAAATCATACCAACAACAAAAAATCTTGAAACCATGACACTTGTGGACTTAAATGGGAATGATAGACAAAAACAATCATTGCAAAAAGCCGCCACAATTATGCGAGGCGCTTTGCCCTGGGAAGAAAAAACGAAAAAAAAAGGTAGGAAAATTTTAGGTTCGGGATTCTCCCCAGGAACTCCGGGTAGGGTTTGGGCGTGGGTTATAGCGTACCCATCTGTGAAGAAAAAATAAGTTAGTAAATGAATAAATAAAGAGCCTGTGAAGTTAAAAGCTTCTATGCCACGCTTTTGAGTTAATGATTTACTGAGGCCCAGCTTAGGTTGAGTCCATAGTGGTAGGGAGTTTCAGCTTTGTGTCCTAAGTGAATAAAGTTTTCATGTGAGTGAGTTGAATATTTTTGTTTTTATTTTTTCATTATTTCCATTATGTGCCACCAGTAAGCGCTTGAATCGCGGGGTTTAAGAGAGAACAGCTCGGGCAGGTTGATTTAACGGGCTATTATAGCGCTCTCTTAGTCGATAAGTATATCATCTTAAAGAAATATATCGGCTTATGAGAAATACGTACTGATGTTAATAAAGTATATCGCTCTCCGCTCCAGCCGGCTCGCGCTAACTCGATATCAAGTGGACGCCGCTGAAGGGCCCTTGGGATGCATATAGATAGATAGATAGAGAGAGAGATAGATAGATAGATAGATAGATAGAGAGATAGATAGGTAGAAAGGTATATATACATATACATATATATACATATATATATATATATATATATATATATATATATATATATATATATATATATATATATATATATATATGTGTGTGTGTGTGTGTGTGTGTGTGTGTGTGTGTGTGTGTGTGTGTGTGTGTGTTTTGTGATCCGCGAGC
>NC_051428.1:6291249-6303749 GCF_015228065.2 Penaeus monodon | reverse complement strand
AGAGAAGCAGACAGAGAAAGAGAAGGGGGGAGAGAGAGAAGAGAGAGAGAGAGAGAGGAGGGGAGAGGAGAGAGAGAGAGAGAGAGAGAGAGAGAGACGGAGAGGAGAGAGAGAGAGAGAGAGGAGAGAAGGAGAGGAGAGGAGAGAGAGAGAGGAGAGAGCGAGAGAGGAGAGAGAGAGGAGAGAGGAGAGGAGAGAGAGAGAGAGAGGAGGAGAGAGAGGAGAAGAGAGAGAGAGAGAGAGAGAAAGAGAGAGACAGGAGAGAGAGAAAGAGAGAGAGAGAGAGAGAGATGGAGAGAGAGAGAGAGGAGAGAGGATAGCAAAGTTACGATGAGCTGCTTCTCATGTGATCCCTTAAGCCTAATGGCAGTGCATCATTATCTTCCTCTCTCTCTCCTCCTTCGTTTAGTCAGTTCTTTCTATGTCTTTTCTTCTTTTATTTCCTTTTTCTCCATCTTTTCCATACTTCATTTTAAAATAATTCCCCTTCTCTTGATTTTATTCTCTATCTGATTTTTTTCTTTGTTTCCTTTCATTCTTTCTTTTTTTTTCTCCTTTACATTGACCTTTCTTATTTAAAAGTTCTTTTCTTTTACTTTACTTTCGCCTTTCTTTATTTCATTTTTCCACTTCTCCTTTATCTTCTCCTGTCTCTTGTATCTCCTTCCTTCCTTCTATCCCCTCCTTCCCTTCTTTTTATTTCCTCTCTCATATTCCTTATATTCTCCTGTCTTTGCTTCCTTCCTTCTTCCAATTCCTCCCATTTTCCTTGTCCTCCTCTCCTCGTTCTCTCTTCCTGTTCATCTCTTCTACATTCCTCTTTTCTCTCTTCTATCTTATCTTCCCTCACACCTCCCCCTCCTCCCTCATTTGTCCTCTCCTCTCCCCCATCTTCCTCATTTTCTCCTTTCTCTCCTATCCTTCTCCTCCTCCATCCCTTTCTCCTTTCATCCATCCTCTTAACATTAAGCTCTTCCTCCTTCCCTTCTGCTTCCTCTTCGTTTTCTTCCTCTCTCTCTTGCGCTTCCTCTTTTCCTCTCTCTTTCTCATCCTCTTTCTTTTTCTCATTTTCTTTTTCTTCCTCCTCATCTCCCCCTCCCTCTTCCTCTTTCTCTTCCTCTTCTTCTTCATTTTCCTTTTCATTTCCCTCCTTCCCATCCCCTTCCTTTCGCTCATCTACTTTTTTTCTTCTTCATGTTCATGTTCATCTTTATCTTTTTCTTCATCTTTATCTTTATACTTATATTTATATCTATCTTTATCATCATCTTTATCTCTATCGTTATCTTCTTTTTCTGTTTTTCTTCCTCCCTCCTTCTCTCCTTCCCCCCTTTACCTGCACAAGACAAATTAGCCTTTCGTCATCTCACCATTCCCCTCCCCCCCCCACACTCCCCTAATTCTCTCTCTCTGCACACACATAAACAAAAACTAAAATAATAATAATAATAATAATAATAATAATAACTAAATCAAATGAAAAATAAAAACAACGAAAAATAAACAAAACCTGAACACCCACCGCGCATTCCACCTCAAATAACCTGAGGAAGACCCTCATCACACAACGAATTTTTATGAGAATTCTCGGACCCACGATGATCCCGAGCGATTAAGTGCTAATATTGATCCCTCTTCCGCTTAGGAGGCGCTACGGAAGACGCACTGCACCAATTCAATCTGGCTGTGATCACGGGCGGAGGCAGCCCTTTCGATGGTGGCCATGGCGAGGCAGGAGTACAAAGGGTATGATATGGAGACTATATATATATATATATATAGTAATATTTTATATATATATATTATACATTATATATATATATTTTATATATATAATTTTATATATAAATTTTATTTATAGTATAAAATATATATATATAAAATATAATATATATATATTTTATATATATGTTATATATATATGTGTGTGGTGTGGTGTGTGTGTGTGGTGTGTGTGTGTGTGTGTGTGGGTGTGTGTGTGTGTGTGTGTGTGTGTATGTGTGTGTGTGTATGTGTGTGTTGAGTGTGTGTGTGTGTGTATGTGTGTGTGTGGGGAGTGTGTGTGTGTGTGTGTGTGTGTATACATATATATATAATATATATATAATATATTATATATAATATATATTATAGATTATAAAATATATATATACATATATATATATATATATATAATATTATATATATATATATATATATATATATATATATATATATATATATATATCAATATATTAATATATAGATAGAATATATTAAATTTGGTAGAGATTAGATGCACAAATACATAGGATTTGGATAGGGTAGAGATTAGAAAGATGAAATTTATAGAATTATGAAACGTTAGATATTAGATAGATAAAATGTATAGGATTAAGTTAAGATGGAGATTAGATAAATGCAATATATAAAGTTGCATTAAGATAGAGACTACATATAGAGAATAGATATAGTTATGGTAAGTTAGTAGGTCTTTAAAAAGGGGGTTAGGAGATATTTGTGGGGAAAATATGAATTCCTAGCGATTATTGATAAACAGAAATAGAAATAGACTGTCTTATGTATTAGATTTGTAATGTTATGGCTAAGTGTATATTCAAGTTTTCCCCTTATCCACACGAAAGGGGGGAAAAACGACATTTGAAAGACGAATTAAAACAATAAGTATAAAAAAAAAATAAAAAAAAGAGGAAAAGAAAACCGCATTAAATTATTATGAACTCAATATACGAAGAAAACCAACCGCTCTTTAAGCCACTGAGAAAAAAAAACGCTACACTTTGGCGACTGTCCCGCTGGAGCGACGATTTAGATACGCACAAAACATGCGTGCGTCACGAAGATGCGTCACCGAGCGGAGATAAATACACGCGTGAGTTGAATTCTTGCGAAAGACGTAATTGGCGCTTGGAAGGAGACACACAGAGAATTTACTTAGCGCTCCAGGGAGACAGGTGGGGGAGTAATCTTATCGGAACAGCCTGTCGGGGATGATGCGTCCGGGAACTTGGTTTGGTAGCGATTGCGTTCGGCTGCTGCTGCGTGCGTGCGTTTTGTGTGTTTGTGTTTGGTTGTGTGTGTTTGGTTGGTTGTTTGTGCTTGGTTGTGTATGTTTGGTTGTTTGTGTTTGATTGTGTCTGTGTGTTTAGTTATGTGCGTTTATTTGTTTGTGTGTATGCGTTTGATTGTGTGTTTGTTTGTGTGTGTATGTGTGTGTTTCTGTTTGATTGTGTGTTTATTTTTCTGTGTCTGTGTTGTTTTTTGTGTGTTTGTGCCTGACTGTGTGTGTATTTGTTTGTGTCTGCGTGTGTTTGGTTGTGTTTGTTTGTGTGTGTGTTTGTGTTTGATTGTGTGATTGTTTGTTTATGTGTGTGTTTCTGTGGTGTGTGTGTGTTTCTTTGTTTGTGTCTGATAAATTAAATGAGATTTAGTATAAATGTTTATATGTGTGAATGTGCATGTAAGATGTATGTGACTGTGACTGTTATGAAAGTGTGTATATACGTGTTTGTGCATCTCACTCTCACTCTCTCTCCCCTCCCCTCACTCTCTCTCTCTCTCTCTCTCTCTCTCTCTCTCTCTCTCTCTCTCTCTCTCTCTCTCTCTCTCTCCCCCCTCGCGGGGTGTGTGTGTGTGTAGTGTGTGTGTGTGTGTGTGTGTGTTTGTGTGTGGGTGGTTGTGTTGTGGGTGTGTGTGTGTGTGTGTGTGTGTGTGGGCGTGGACGTATGTATATTTATGAATGTGTGTGTGTGGAGAATAAAGACAAACTGCCACGTTAATAGTATTGCCTTAACAACAAACAACGATATATTCAATCATAGTCTCAACAAACAAATAAACGAACAAACAAGCTATAACAACAAGAACAACAAAACAACAAAAGCAAGGACACCCATTCTAATCGAATTATATTTTAAGAAATGAAAAGAAATCAAACAAAAAGTCTGGTTACAGCAGACAGTGGCATGACTTGCAAATTATTGCACAAGAGAGAGAGAGAGAGCGAGAGAGGGAGAGAGAGAGAGGGGGAGTGAGTGAGTGAGAGAGAGGGGGGGGAAGGAGGGAGGGAGAGAGAGAGAGGAGGAGAGAGAATGAGACGAGATAAGAGGAGAGAGACGAGAGAGATGAGAGAGAGAGAGAGATGGATTTAGAGAGAGAGAGGGAGGACGAGGGAGAGGGAGAGGGAGAGAGAGAGCGAGCGAGAGAGAGAGAGAGAGAGAGAGAGCGAGAGAGAGGGGGGGGGGGACGTGGAGGAAAGGAGGGAGGAGAAGAGGAGGCATCTTCCATTCCTTCTTCCTCGTCTCCCCTTCTTCCCTTTTATCCTTCTCTTCATTCCTCCTTTTCTACCCATTTCTTCATCTTTCTTCACTTATCCATTCTTCCTCTTCGTTTCTTCCTTCTTCCCTAATTTTCCTATTCCTCCCATTACTCCTCTTCGTTTTTTCCCTTCCTTCTCTTCCTCCTCTTCCTCCTCTTACCCCTCTTTTTCCCTTCCAATTTTCCTTCTTCTTACTCTCTCTCTTCCTTCCACGCCTTCCTTTCCCTCCATGCCCCCTTTTTCCTTTTCCCCTTCCCTTCACAACTTTACTGCAATTGCAAAGAGGACTATTGTCAGACACTTGCAATTTTCTCGCAATACTTGGCAATCTTCGCATAGTTTCTCCCTTCTTTATTTTTTCGTTTCTTTCTCCTAATTTTTCTTCTTCCTCTCTTCCGAGAAGAAAAAAAGAAAAAAAAAATGATCAAATAAAAACACCAATTACTCTCTCTTTTTTTTTCATTTCTCCTCGTCCTCATTGCAAGGGAAATTGCGGTTACCTTGCAATGTTGCAGCACTGCGTCTCCCTGTTGTGAATTGATGCACTCGCCAAAGTTGATTGCGCGAAACCTGTTTTCAATCTTCAGAAAAAGAGGTTGTGTAAGGCACTAGGATTTTTTTTTTTTTTTTTAGGGAGGGGTAGGGTGGTAATCCCCAATCCCATGAACTTCATGGGCGTCTCGTAGCTGGTTCCTGAGGTTTTTTTTTCTTTCTTTCTTCCTTCCTCCTGTTTCTCTGTCTTTTCTGTTCTTCTTTCTTTCTCTTTTCCTTTGTTTCTTTTTTTTCTTTTCCTTTTTTTCTTTTTTCTTTTATTTTTCTTCTTTTTTTTTTCTTTCTTCCTTCCTTCTTCCTGTTTCTCTGTCTTTTCTGTTCTTCTTTCTTTCTCTTTCCCTTTGTTTCTTTCTTTTTCTTTTTCCTTTTTTTCTTCTTTTATTTTAATTCTTTTTCTTCTTTTTTTTCTCTCTACTGACGATTCATCGCCTCATGATCGGTTTTGTTTTCGGGTTTGTCCTCAGCAACTCTGTAAGCCTTGCTTGTTGATTGTGCTGGATATAAAACAGCGTTTGTATCTCTGTGGTTATCAGTATCTATCTGTTCATCAAGTTGTATGTCTATCTATCTATCTTTCTATCTATCTATCTCTCTCTCTCTCTCTCTCTCTCTCTCTCTCTCTCTCTCTTCTATATTTATATATATATATATATATATATATATAGATCTATTATATAATATATATATATATGATATATATACCTATATATATATATATGATATAATATATGTATATAATAAATTTTAAATTTAATTAAAAAAAGTTTTTTAAATTATATATATTATATTATATATATATTCACTGGTGGTGTGTGTGTGTGTGTGTGGTGTGTGGTTGTGTGTGTGTGTGTGTGTATACATACATATATATATATATATATATTAATAGATAATATTATAGAGATATATATATATATATATATACGACTATCCAAGCGGCATTTGCATTATTCCATCTTTCAATATATCGCATATATATATTTTATTATTACTCATGTTATATTTTTGTTTTGTATATCTGTTTTTTTTACCTTTTATTAAAATATATATATATAATTATATATATATATATATATATATCGGTATATCTATGGCTGTCTATCTCTCTCTCTCTCTCTCTTCTCTCTCTTCTCTCAATAATATAATATAATATATATATATAATAGATATATATAATCTATATATATATAATATATAATTATATGGATATTGATATTGACTAGTGATTTGATATGTGTTGTGTGTTTTGATGTGATGTGCTTGTGATGTGTGTGTGTGTGTGCATGTGTGTGTGTGTATGTGTGCCTGTGTCTGTGTGTGTGTGTGTTTGCCTGTGTGTTTGCCTGTGTGCGTGCCTGTTTAAGTGTGTACATGCACGTGTGCGTGTGCGTGTGCATGTGCTTGTGTGCAAGTGTTGCGTGTGCCTGGCCATGACCCACTTCATGAGAGTTCCCAATGGCTCTGAGATGGGTAGACTCTTGTACTAATATTTCCTATACATATCTTTCCTGAATTTCAAAGCTTAGTCTTAGTAAAATTCCTCGTGCAATTGCTAGATTATGATGGTGCTAGTAATAACAACAAACAATAATAATAGTAATGTTGATAGCAACAATGATGAGAATGATAATGATGATAAACATAATAATAAAAACAATAATAATGATAATAGTATGGTAATAATATTGATAATAATGATAATGATACTACGGATAACATTAATGATTATAATAATAACTATAATAATAATGATAATGATAATAATAATGAAATAACAACAACAACGATAATGAAGTATTCTCTCTCTCTCTCTCTCTCTCTCTCTCTCTCTCTCTCTCTCTCTCTCTCTTTCCTCTCTCTCTCTCTCTCTCTCTCTTCCTCTTCTCTCTCTCTCCTCTCTCTCTCCTTCTCTCTCTCTTTCTTCTCTCCTCTCTCCTCTCTCTCTTCCTCTCTCTCTTCTCTCTCTCTTTCTCTCTCGCTCTCTCCCTTTCTTTCTCTCTCTCTCCCTCCCTTTCTTTCTCTCTCTCCACCAACCTCTCTAGTAGAGGTGAGCAGACTGATCTCAGGGATTTCCCTAAACCCCCGATTCCACACTCTTTACCTGTTGTGTAACATGCCCCTGCAGCAGTCCAGGGTCCCGTGCTTGCACTTGCAACAATCTGAAGCGTCCAAGCGCCCACATACTTCAGTCCTTGGAGAAAAAAAAAAAAACTCTCTCTCGCTCACTTCCTCTGTCTCCGTATTTTATTAATTTGATGACGTCATGTAACAAAACTTGACTTTAGATTAAAAACCTTGAATGCCATTTCCGTTTTTTCCAGTTTCTTTTAATTCTTCTCCTTCGTTTTAGTCTTCGTCATTATTATCCCTCTTCCTGTTGCTTCCATTTTCCTACCTCAACCTACTGTGGTTAATAGTCATATGACATTCAAGGCCTTGCCTCAGAACAGCCCAGGATGTGTTGTTGTAATAGCTTTGCGTAACATGCAAGACTATTTGAATATGTACAAGTGTATGCTGTGTGTTTATTTATCCATACATAAGGAAACAAATGTAAGCAAAAATACACAAAAAAAAATGGAACCAAGGAAGAAGAAAGAGGAGGAGAAGGAAGGGAATGAAATTAATGTTTAGACAATGTGAAGATGGTAATAACAAACATGATGATGAAAATGATGATTATGATGACATATGCGAGGAAGAACATGATGAAGAAGGATGCAATGAAGATGAAGAAGATGGTGAGAGACATGATAATGATGGCGATAATGAAGAAGGAAAATATGAGAAGGATAAAAAAAAAGGGAATGAACCTGAAAGAGAATATAATGATGACACAGCAAGAAAAGCGATAAGAAGCAAACAGAAGGCAAAACGAAGATAAGAAACAAACACATAAGAAATGAAGTTACTGAGAATAACCGAGAAAATATTTCGCTGAAGATAAGACTAAATTTAAAGACGGGAATCTATTGAAGCCGATTTTACGCTTAAAAATGAACTAAACAAAATACGGATCTCACTTAAACCAAGAAAAATCAAACAATAACATGAAAAAAACGATGATATAAATCACCAAGACAATAAAAAATAATAACAATAGAAAAAAATATATAATCTCAATCAATAGCGATTAAAACAATAACACAATTAAAAATAATTACATAAAAAAACAAAGTAATAACACGATATAACAATAACAATAACAACAATAACAGCACAATAACACAACAACGAACGCACCAAAAATTGTATAACAATAAAAACAAATAAAAACAACAAAAAGACAAATAAAATCAACAACAAAATCCGCAAAGAAACTTTAAAAAGAATAAATAATAAATAAACAATGAAAACAAACAAAAAACAAACAAACAAAAGATAAATAAAAGCATAATCCGCAAGCATAATCCGCAAGCAAATAAAACGTGGACCTTGTACTCGCATATCAATTTCCATCCTCGGAAGCAGAATGGAAATACCAGCGATGTTCGTCAAAAAAAAAAGAAAAAAAAAAACGGGAAATGAAATCATCGGCATATGGCTGGCAGCATCTTGCAACATTGCAGGCTTTAGCGAGGCAGAGGCAGAGCAAGGCTGTTGGGGGGAAATTAACAGGCCTTTCCGTCAATCGCGTGTTTGTTTTTGTTGTTGTTGTTGTTGTTGTTTTTGTTTGTGGTGTATTTTGTTCGAAATGAATTGTGTGGGATTTGTTGTTGCTGTTCTGATTTTTTTTTTCTGTTTATTTGAAGTTTTAAGTTCTGGAGATAAGAAATGAGTTTTTTATCCTTTTTTTCTTTCTTTCTGTTATATTTAACATTTCATTTTCTCTCATTCTTCTCTCTCTCTCTCTCTCTCTCTCTCTCTCTCTCTCTCTCTCTCTCTCTTCATCTCCTTTATCTCTCTCTCTCTCTCTCTTCTTCTTCATATAGCTTCGTATTTCTGTTCTCTGTCTTTCTGTACTTCTTTGATCTTTCTTACTTTTCATTCCTTAGTATTGTCTTCTGGTATTATTGTCATTTCCTAATCTTCCTTACTTCTAATATATTCTATTTCAAGCTTGTCGTGTTATTGTGAGGTTATTTTATATATTGTTTTCGTCTTCATAACTGTAAGATATTTCGTGAAATTTTTGATCTCAACAAAAAAAATAAACTTAATTTGCTAACATTATGTAATTGTTGATACATTTTATTTAATTCTAGGATTGGTGACATTAATTGAGGTTTATGGTATAGCAATTAATTCAGATTCGTATAACATGGGATTTCTATATAACTTTTGGTGTGATTTAGTAGAGGTCTAGGAAATTTCTGATAATTGTTTGTAAACCTGGAGAATTTGGAATATTTCCTTTACATAATTGGTAGCTAATGAGGAGACTAGACAATAGATGGATTTTAAGGTTGAAAGTTTGAGATAGATTATATGATGACTAAGTCCATTGTATAAGAAGTGAAATGTGATTTTTATATTCACGATAACATATTTGTAGCTTGCCGTGTTGGCTGTTCTTCTTATCAGCAGATTTCTAACAGAGTTGTTTTGTTGTAATGTATGTACCCTTTGGGAATCTGAACTATAACCCTCAGGTACATGCTCCGTAGGCCCAGAACCCCAGGACAAAGGGAACACTCATTTCATATGAATTAAATTTCGTGGAAGTCTGACCCTCGACACATTCTCCGTATAGTAATGGAAGTGCGTTTTTCTAAGTGTAGATGGAGCATACAGGATATTCTCTGCTTCTTTACGAGACTAGTCCCGTGTAATGCAACGCTATTAATAACTATCATTTGCGATTTTACTTATTAGTAACAGTTCGCCCTCCAAGACAAAGAGAACGGTCAGTGCCACTTGAAACGCGGGTAGTTAAAGCCGTAGATTTTATCGGCTTCATTTTCAGACAATAATTATTTATTCTTGTAGAGTAGACAAGCATCCCTCAGATAATACGTTCTGCTCTACATATACCGAACAAACACATCCTTCCAAACGCGTACAACAGCAACAACACCCTACAGTATTGTATTATTACACTAAGTCTATCACCTTTGTTTGAAGCCTTAAGACCAAGCACAGCGATTGGATACACTGCTCCCTGTTCAGCTGGATTGGCAACACTTACTTTCTTTGTTGTTCTGTGGTAGTTGTCATGAAAAAAGAAAAAGAAAATGGGAGATGGGAATTATTCTTTTTTGGTCATTTTATTATCCTGGGTTCTGCATTTGGGGGATGAGACGAGCGAGAGCGGGAGAGAGGTGTGTTGTTGACAGTCAGCAAGCACGTGATTTGCATTAAGGTCTTGCTCATCCCTGTCTCCTATTACGCCCCTGCCCCCCTCCCCCTCCCCTTCCCCCCTCCCATGCGTTTTTCCTCTCCCTTCTATCCCCCTCCTTTGCTCCTTCCTATCCTTCTCCTTTCACTCCTCGTTCTTCTCTTCTCCTGCTCTGCATTTCGTTATTCTTCTCTCTCATTCTCTTCGTTTTCTTCTCTCCTTCTTCTCACCTTGACCTCCATTCGTTCCTATCTTTCTTTCCTTTTTTCCCTTCTTTTCCCTCTTTTCTCCATTCTTCTTTCATGCATTTCGCTATCCTTCTCTTCTCTTCTTCCATTCATCATTTTCTTCTATCCTTCTCCCTTATCCTCTTTTCCTCACCCTTCTCCTTCTACTCTTTCTCATCGTTCTCCCCTTCTCGTTCTTCTTCTCTCCTCTCTCCTTTCCTACATTTCGCTGTCTCTCTTTCTCTCTCTCTCTCTCTCTCTCTCTCTCTCTCTCTCTCTCTCTCTCTCTCTCTCTCTCTCTCTCTCTCTCTCTCTCTCTCTCTCTCTCTCTCCTCTTCACCATTTTCTCCTCTTCTTTCCCCCTCCCACCTCTTTCTCAAACCTCTTCAGTCCTTCCTTCTCTCATTTTTCTCCTCATCTGTCTCCTCTTCTCGCCTTTCTCCTCTCATTTCTCCTTTCCAGTCTTTCTCCTTTTTCTTTCCCTCCCCCTCCCACCCTTCTCTTCTCTCCTCTTACTCCCCTTTATCCGGCCTATCTTTCGCCTTCTCCGACGATCCCCATTTTATTCCATTTTTTCTCCATTCCCTCCTTCCTCCACCCTCCCGTCATCCACCTTTTTATCCACCTTCCTTATCCCTCTCTCTCCTCTCCCGCCAGTCCTCCTTATTCTGTCTCCCTCTCCTCCCCCTTCCCCCTCCCCTTTCCCCCTCCCCCTCCCCCCTCCCGCCATCCACTACCCTTGTTCTAATTACACCCTCCCCCCCCCCTTTCCCTCCCCTCGACCTTGTTTCGTCTTACCTCCTCCCACCCTTTTTTCCTTCTCCTCCTTCTTCCTCTCCTCCCTTTGTCCCATTCCTCCTCCCCTTCCCCCCTCTCCGTCCTCCTCTTTCCCCTCACCCCAATCTCCCACCTCTCTCCCACACCCTCCTCCCCCACCCCTCTTCCTCCATCTCTCCTACCCCTCCTCCCTCTCCTCCCCTTTCCCCCACCCTTCCTCCCCATCCCTCCCCTCTCAAGAACCCTTCCAACCCCCATCTTCAACTTTCCTCCCCTATATTTTCCCAAGTTTTCTCTTCCTCCCCCTTCCCCGACCCCTTCCTCCCCATCTCCCCCATTCTCAAGAACCCTTCCTCCCCCGTCTTCACCCCCTCCCCCTCCCCCAATCTCCCCCAAGCCAGGTATCGGTTGCAGGTCCTTCTCCCCAACACACAGAAGGCGATCATCTTGAAAAGGGTGCTTGAGCGGCCGCCTCGATATCGTTTGTAATAACCTTTTTTCTTTTTTTTTCTCTCTGTTGTTTCCCATTTTCTTTTTCCTGTTTTCTTTTTTCTTAAAGAGAATGGGGTGACTCGGAAGCTCAGAAAAGGAAATCAAACTATTGTGTCATATTCTTCACCTTGTCATGTTACGGATATCTGTTCGTCTTTTGAAGCAGAAGAATAATTTCTGGAAGTGTAAACAACCACATGACGACATGTTGGAGACTAACAGCATAGTCGGTGCGATTTGAAAGATCTTTCAGTTGCCCGAAACGCCCTCTGTGTGCACACGCTCAATGTGTGTGTGTTCATGTGTGCACGTGTATGTGTATATGTGCGTTTGTATTGATGTTTGCGTGTGTGTGTGTGTGTGTGTGTGTGTGTGTGTGTGTGTGTGTGTGTGTGTGTGTGTGTGTGTGTGTGTGTGTGTGTGTGTGTGTGTGTGTGTGTGTAAGTGTAAGTGTAAGTGTGGATAGGTGTCCGTTCCAACAGTCGGTTAACTGTGTATCCATGTATGTGCTTTCTGATACTTCATCCTCTTACACCTCCTTCTCCTCCTCCTTCTCCTCCTACTTACTCTCCTGCTCCTCTTCCCCCGTTTTTATCTTCCTACTCCCTTCTCCCTTTCTCTCTTACTCTCCCATTCCCACATTTCCATTGCATCCCCACCTTATCTCGTTTCTTTTTAAATAACCTCATCATATATTTAAAAAAAAAGCTCTAACGCCCTAACCTAACACCCTTTATACGCTTGCTCTCTTTACTCCTCACGAGATGGGGTTGCAAACTGCCTTGCAACAGCGGAGTGTTAACAAGCCTTTAACTTAATCAACCGTGCCATGACGTGTTCAGAGTCAGTGTATCCA
>NC_051428.1:6281249-6286249 GCF_015228065.2 Penaeus monodon | reverse complement strand
GCCATAGTTGTAAGACCCTCGTCAGTTAGCACGTGTGAGTTTGAAAAAGAGAGATTTCTCGTGAATGGCGGTTTTACATGTGCTTGTTTATCAAAAACACATGAATGTAAGTACGTGTTACTCCTCTCTTTGTGTGTGTGTGTGTGTGTGTGTGTGTGTGTGTGTGTTGTGTGTGTGTGGGGGTGTGTGTGTGTGTGTGTGTGTGTGTGTCTGTCCGGGCTCTGTCTCTCTGTCTTCTTTTCCCTCTCTCTCCCCTTCTCTCTCTCTCTCTCTCTCTCTCTTCTATCCTTCTCCCTCTCTTTCTCTCTCTCTCTCCTCTCCTTTTGAGGTGCGTGCATACCAGGACTTTCTTTTCGTGACTACACGTACCCCGCGTCACACACGAAATATGCACTTATGGATAGCCCCCAAAACCCTTTTTCCCACCGGGGAAAGCAAAAACCGGATACATACATGCACCCGGGAGACGTTTTTGTTAAAACTGACAGTCACGTTTATTCTGTGTTTCCATAAACCGGGGGTATAAGTTTTAAAAGGGTTTGGGAAGAATTTTAAGAGAGACGTAACCTTGATCTTCGGCCCCGTCCTTCTCTCTCCTCTCTCTCTCTCTCTCCCTCACCACCACTCACCACTCACCTTCACTCACCCACTAAACCGCCCCTCTCTCTCTCTCTCTTCTCCCCCTCTCTCTCTCCTCTCCCCTTCTCCTTTTCTCTCCTCTCTCTCCTATTTATATATATATATATAATATATATTAATAAAATTATAAAATGTAGGGAGTAGGTTTTACATCACAGTCCCTTCCAGTTTTGTATAACGTGTGTGTGTCTGTACGTGTGTGCGTGAGCAAATATTTGAGAACCTTGTCACTTGCATTTCTTTAAATTCATATGATTGATCTAAATTCTCTCTCTCTCTCTCTCTCTCTCTCTCTCTCTCTCTATTAAAAATTTAAACTTTTACCTATCTATCTCTATTTATCTATCTCCTCTGCCTATTATCGCATAATCTCTGCGGGGACAATTTCGTGTATTTTTTTATTTCTTTCGTTAGACAAAGACTAGAATACATAAAAAAAGGGAAACAATAAAGAATTGTAAATTTTTAGCCTTTTAACTTCAAATTTTGGGTTTAAAGGGGGGAATTTTTCATTCTTTCATTTCATAATTTTTATTGTTATTATCGTAACGTGAAATGTGTGTTATATGAATCTATATAAAGTCTATGTTACGTTCATAACTAGAAATCTTATAAAAATCAAATAATATTCTTGCTGATAAGAAACTATTGCTTCTTTGTTGCCTTCGATGTTGCAAGTGAAGACTTTATACAGGAGTCTGAGCTCATTATATATTAATGGACAGGAAATTTATGATGGATGCTATTAAAAAAAAGTCTTCGGGAAACATTTAATTTCTAATTTTAATATGAACTTCAATACCCCCTTTTAATCTCCTCTCTCAAAATACCGCCCTCCTCATTTGTCTCATTAAGTATGTAGAATTAACTTTGTAGAATTAATTCATAAAAAAAAAAGAAACGAAACCAGGTATATCCCAGTAGACTGATAAAGACAAATTAATCGGCGAATCAGTGTAATTACGAATAGATATAGATTCACAGATAAACGAAGAGGATGAGTAGAGTCGCTGATTCGAGCGTGGGAAAAGAACCTCTAATCGACGAATTACTCTGATTACCTATACAGACAGCTAATAGTTGAATCAATCTAAAACACGCACACATACACACACACACACCACACACACACAAAACACAAAAAAACACACAGACACACACACACACACACCAACACACACACACCCCCCACAAAACCCCCACACACACACACACACCACACACACACACACACAAAATATATATATATAAATAAATAAATATATATATATATATATATATATATATATCCCACCCGATTCGAGCGAGGGAAAAGAATAATCGACGAACTTTTAAACCACCACCCCCCCCCAAAAGATTAACCGAAAAACCGCAGGAGCCTAAAGGGAAGCCTAGGGGGACCCAAAAGAGGACCCAAAAGAGGACCCAAAAGGAGCCTAGAGGAGCCAAGAGGAGCCAAAAGGAGCCTAAAAGGAGCCAAGGGGAGCCAAGGGGAAAGCCCGGGGACCCCAGAGGACCCTCGGGGAAACCCGGGCCCCGCGGGGGGAAAAAAACCAAATCGGGCCGGCCCCCCCGGGGCCCGGCCCAAACGGGATGGGCCACACCTTCATGTACACAAGAGGTCCCAGCGGCGAGCGAGATGCGCCTCGATTTGGGCCGATTTTATGACTGATGGGGTCGCCTGAGGTCCTGGTCACAGCCCGAAGTCGACTGGAAGGTGAGTCCGGGAGGGCAGGAGGGCACAGGCCGGGCGGGGGGGAGGGGGCCGCCAGCCGAGGGGGAGGGGGAGGGAAAGGGAAAGGGGAGGGGAGGTTTCTTTGAGGATTTTCGGGGGGGGTTTGGGAGGGGAAGTTTCCGAGGGATTTTGTGGGCGTTTCCTGTGGGCTGTGGGCGGCCCTGCCTGCCGAGGGGGCGTGGCGGCGGTCCCCGGCCCTCCTCTTCGCGGCGGGGGGGGGGGGGTCCTCGAGAGCCGCGGAAGGAAGAGGAAGAGGAAGAGGAAGGTGGGAGGAGGGGGAAAGGGAGCCGGGGGGGAAACCCGGGAAAAATAAAAACGAGAAATTTTCGGAAGTGTCAGGACCCTCAGGCTAATGGGTTTAGTGTCAGGGGGGGCCACGGGTTTTCGGGTAGGCCCCCTCGGGTTCACGGGTTTTCGGGCCCAATTTGTCAGGGGTTCCCCCTCAGGCCCGGGAGTTTCGGGTTGTGGGGTTTTAAGGTCCCGGGGCTTCAGGTCTCCCCAAATTTCCCCGTGTCAAGAGTTTTTCATGTGTCACATTTTTCAGATCAGGAGCTTCAGGTGGAGGGGTTTTCATAAAAAGGGGCTTCAGGTGTCACAAGTTTTGAGATGTAAAGGAGTTTCAGGGGGTCACAGATTTCAGTGTCAAGAGCTTCAGGTATCATGGGTTTCAGTGTTATTAGCTTTAGGTGTCACGGTTTCAATGTCATGAGTTCCCTTTGGTGGAGGTTTTAAGGACCCGGAGCCTCGGTGTTGGGGTTTAAGTTCTGGAGCTTTAGGGGGTCAAGGTTTTAGTATCGGGAGGTTTGGGGTTAAAATTTTTTCGGGTTTATGAGCTACAGTAGCACGGTTTCGAGCCAAGAGCTTCAGGGGTCCCTGGGTTTCCCTTTTCAGGGGGCTTCAGGGGGGTGGAGGTTTCTGTGTCAAGACCTTCAAGTGTCATGGGTTTCAAAATGTATCTATGTATGCATGTAATTTTTCTCATAATTGTATTGGCTGTGCTGTATCCAGACGTCCACTTCCAACTTCTGGTCGTGATGTAAGGTCAACAATGTTCAGTTTCCTGAAATAGGGGAGGGCAGTCTTTAGTAATTTTTGAGGGCCTTTCTTGAAATGGAAGGGACAGCAGACCTCCACTATGTTTTGTTTTTGGGAAATAGTTTTTTTTTTTTCCCTGATAAATGGTAGGGGGAAAACCCAAAAGGTGGAGGGTTATTTGGGAGTTTCCAGATTATCAGAGTTGAGTCATGCATAAGTCAGTGGCTGATGTGCAGATCTGTCAGCAGTGTTATGAAATATCAAGCTGAAAGTGTGTAGAGTGGGTTTATAAAGATGTATACCCCAAAATTTTGCTTTTAATAAGAAAAAATATCACTTAAAAATCTGGAATTTAAAAATTCAGAGTAACCTACTAGTTTTAGTTGAATACCCTGGGTACTATTAGTAGTTTACCCCTTTATTTAAAAGGGAAAAAAATAAGGGTTTTCAATTTTGGGATTATCATAAAATTTCACGGGCTTATTTAGTAAAAATTTTTCATTATGCCTACCCTTTTATACTTTTCCCTTTAGGTTAAATGAAAACATCATTTTTTTATCAGGAAGTGGTTTAAGGGGTGAAAATCAGAGAACCAAAAAAAATTTTTATGTATCAAATTTTTTTTGCTTGCTGCTTTAAAAGGGAATTTTCCTTTTTTGCAAGTATTTGAAATTTGGTATGGGCCCTTTTTGTTTTGGGGAAAAAATTTCGGGGACATTTAAACATTTAAAAAAAAAAAATGACACTTGACTTGTCTGCCTCCTTTTCATTCTCATTTTTTTGTGCATGACAGAAACACATTAGTTGTAAAGATTGCTTTCTTGTTGGCAAAAGAAAATTTAGTGAAATTTGGGAATTGAAAATTTTATTGGGTTTCCCTTCAAGAAACACTGTGTAAAAATTTTTTAAACTTTTGAAAAAAGGGGGGATCCCAAACAGTTTTTTTCTTTGGTTAAAAGGGGAATCCTTAATTTTTTGCCCTTTATTTTTTATTTTTTAACCCAATAGTTACCCCAATTTTATGGTACTTACAATTCCCGGACAGTTTGGGAAACTTGTAGGTCGCATTTCAATACCCCGAACCCGGGCCCACTTCCCTTCATTTTGGGAAAAGCATTTTTTTCATATCCCAAAGTTGTTACAAATTATATTGTTGATTATACCTATACAGGGCTTTTTTTAGATATTATGAGGGAAAAACGTACAGTTGAGGGCCCCTGTATTGTGATTTTCCATTATTTAATTTGTGCCACATCATGTTTTCCCGGTTTATTAGGGTAGAAAATATTATTTATAAAAAATGGTGGGACCCCCGTAATTATTTTAATGAGAGAGAAAAAGGGGGTATAGATTGCAAACTCAATGGGCCGTTTACTTCTTGTTTTTTGGTATGAATAGGGTAATAAAGAGTTTATAGCTATATTTTTCAGCTGTGTTATGTGTTCACTTCTGTTGAATTGATTTGGTTTACTTCGGGGTGTCTTTTTTTAAAGATAGTGTTAAAAGAATTCAAAAATTTCAAAAAAAATGAAGAATAAAGGAAGTAATGAAAGTTAATGCTTAACTATATATTTTGGAGAAAAAAAATAAT
>NC_051428.1:6250189-6262689 GCF_015228065.2 Penaeus monodon | reverse complement strand
CTGTATTAGAAGCCACGTCATAGTCCAGAGAAGGTCACTTCTTCAAAAACAAAGCATCTTGAACTCCATTGCCTGTAAGAGGAAGGCCTTTCCAGTGGTGGACATGTATAGTTGGGCAGCAGCCACACATTGTCACATGAGATGAGTACCAGTAGATGAGTGAGTACCACCACTGAAGGCAGTGAATTCAGTTAGAATCATTATGGATACTGTTGAAAGTGTGAGGCATGGCAGATTTGCATAGAGGGAAAAAAATGTTCATTGAAACTCCATTCTTTCTAGCAGTTAGAGAGTAACTACTGCTTGTGCTAAGCTGATAAACTTCATTTCTTTGTAAAAAAGTAAAAGTGCTGTCAAAGATAACCGCAGGTAGAGAAGAGGCACTTGATGAGGTAATGGCTGTGGAGAATTGTACTTCACTTGGGGTCAGTTGGAAGCCTCCTTGTGGCATTTTCAGTGCTTTTCTACTGCGGGTATTTTTTGTGATTCCAATTTAGACCTCAGTCTGTGTTCAAGCCTTTTGAAATGTTGCACTTTCAAGATTGTGTTGTCAATAATGATATAACATAATATGCAAGGATTTTATTCATACATGAGAAAAATCTGAGTAGCATAACATAATTTGATAAAAAGAAAGCATCCTCTTCAAAAGAAAACTGAATAAAAAATAAGTTCATCAAACACTACACCTGACTAAGCACAACCCCAGTCTGTGCTCATCTGACCTCATTTCCCTTCGCCGTCTCCTGTAGGATTGAGCGAGGAGGAGCTGCTCATCCGGGCCAGGGAGGAGCGTGCAGCCATCGTAGGCCGGTACGATCTCGGCCGCGAAGAAGGGGCTATCATAGATCCATGGGAAGACCCAGAATTCGAGGTCTATCACACCACAGACAGATATGGCTTTATACAGTAAGTGGTGTGGTTGTGGGAAATATGTGTGTGTGGGGGATTAGTGCTTTCATGTCTGTGTGTATGAGTATGTGTATTTTGTATGTATATGTATGTACTCTATTTAATTATGTATGCATGTATGTATGTATGTGCATTTGTAAAGAGATGTATAACAAGAACATTCAAAGCAAGACTCTTTTTAAAAAAGTTTTTAATTGTTTGACAGTAACATGCATTGATTCAGCTGATTCCAGTAGATAAAATTAATTTTTATTATTAGATACTGCTAATGTTAGCACAACTTGCATAGTTAAAATGTGATCCTATTATTTTTTTATACACTATACTTATTTGATAATTCTTTATATGTTGCTTTTTCAAATGCAGTGTTATCCTTTACTGTTTTATCAGTTGTTATGTGTTTTGTTACCTTGTTAAGAAGCAAAATTTTTTTTTTAAGCAATTCAAAACTGTTAACGATTGCAGTATTTAAACAAGATGTTTTAGTCACACCTTCAGATGTTCCTTCTCAATTAATCTAAAAACTGGGACTTTCATATTTGTTTTGGGTGAATCCAGCATCTTGTGAGACATTTTTTGTGTATGTGTATGAGAGTGAATGCCTCTTATGGACCATTACCATTTCATATTACATCAGTATGAAATGATGAATATGCAGTATATATATTCACAAATTTCTCTCTCCATTAACTACTTGTGAAGTACCAACTACCCTGAAAGCGAGCCCACACACCCAACGGGACTTTTGACGTCCGCCTCCCCTTCTCCCTACCACAGTGACAACAGGCTGCCTCAGTCCCGTTCCAAGGAGGAGGAGAAGAGACTGGAGATCGAAATGTCTAGGATACCCAAGTGGACAAAGATGATAAAGTCGTGGGAGAAATATTGGGACAAGGAGAAGTTTTTCAAGCGCGTCTACAAAGGGATTCCTGACCGGTTTCGGGGCACTGTGTGGGCCAAGCTGCTCTACCTCGAACAGATCAAGGAGGAGCAGAAAGGAAAGTATGAGGTGGGTTTTTTAGAAAATTAATGTGTTTCTTTGGCATTATCATTATCATCATTTTGTTGGTATTATTATCTTTATTATTATTGTTATTGTTGTTTTTGCTGTTGCTGTTATTATTATGGTCATAATCATTATCATTATTATGAGTAGTAGTAGTAGTAGTAGTAGTAGTAGTAGTAGTAGTAGTAGTAGTAGTAGTAGTAGTAGTAGTAGTAGTAGTAGTAGTAACAGTAATAATCTCATGATTAATTTTGTCAACAGGAAATGAGAAGACTCGGACGCAAGTGGTCCACGGACGTACGACAGATTGACTTAGATGTAAACAGAACCTACAGAGACCATTCCATGTTTCGTAAAAGATATGATGAGAAGCAACGGCAACTCTTTCATATCCTTGGTAAGGACTTGGGGATTTGTTTGTTGATGTGTGAAAAAAGGAATGATTGAAGAATAAACAGAAAAGGATTGAATGGTATGACACCCAGATTATATTGAGTTTTTTTCAGTTTCTTTCATGTGCTAGCCCCTTTTTTAAGAGTCAGCTTTTTTTGTAATCAGTCCATTATATAGTAGTTATCTAAGAAAGTGTTACATATTTCTTGTCATAGATAATTACTTCTGTCATGTATCATTCCATTCATTCTAACAGTCATGTAAATTCACCTCTGCACTAGTTATTCTTTTCAACATTGTTGGTGGTGGTGTTAAATTCTTTTCATGGTTGCTGCCTGACTTGTGTATTTTGACATGACTCGAGTACCATTTCTCACCAGTTGGAAAAGGCTTTGCATATCATCAGTAAAGAGAGTCTGTGGTTTTGTGTGAGAAGGCTTGCCAAGATACACTGTTTATGTTACTATAGTGTGGTTTAAGTCATTCCAGAGCAATACTGGAGAATTCCTCTTCAGATATCTTATTGTATTGAATGTGTTAACCCATATCTTCATCCTCAAAGAAATATCATAATGATGTTGCCAATCAGCTGTGGCATGTCCCACTCTTGTGGCTGAGAATAGCTACTCCTTACCTACCATAGGCAAAGCATTGCTTCTGCTGGGAGGAAGTGGTGTCAAAGTTGTAGAAGGAGTGTGAGTCATACAGGGTTGTCTAGGTACAATGGTTTTATATCATGCTGCCTCTTGGCTTACTGGAGTGAATGGAACTGTGATGTATGAGAAAGTATAATTCATTAGGACTAAGAATGCATAACATTTTGACCAGTGTAGGTATATACTTTTTTTTTTTTTTTTTAGTTTGTAATCCATGGTAGATTAGGGGTCCCAGCCAACATTCCTTGGGCCATGCTTTAAGAAAGCAGGACTAGTATAGTAAATGCAGTGGTCTCAAAAGTAAGCCTGAACAATGCTGTAACATTAATTAGTTATTAGTTTACATTTTTCTGTCTTCCTCTTACAGTTGCATACTCAATGTACAACCAAGAAGTGGGTTACTGCCAAGGTATGTCCCAGATTGCTGCGTTGCTACTCATGTACCTGAATGAAGAGGATGCGTTCTGGGCACTCTCAGCTCTCATGTCCTCCCCCAAGTATGCCATGCATGGTGAGTAATTAGTTGTTTATGAATCTTTCCTGTGTGTTTTGCGTCCTGTAGAACTTGAATATGATGAAAGGTTATATTGTATGAAATGTAGAGATGACAACCTGGTCATATTGTTTGGTAAGGTCTGTGAGGGAGTGATTTGCTATGTTTGTGATTAAAGTTGTTGTTATTCTATATTTTCAAGTTTGTGTTTATTTGAATATGGTATTTTTTTTTATTCTGAATTGTTAACAGGCATTAACACACTATCTGATCTCTCAGGGTTCTTCATTCCTGGGTTCCCAAAGCTTTTGCGGTACCAGCAGCACCATGACAAAATCTTGGAAAAGTTCTTGCCAAAGCTTAAGAAGCACTTGGAGAGAAACTGCATTGATTCTGGCTTGTATACCCTCAAATGGTTCTTTCAGTGCTTTCTAGACAGGGTAAGTCCTTTGATATATGCATTGATCCATGATAACTATGTACAGTACTGCATTTAGCTTCTTTATAGTGTACCTAAAAGTTATTTTAGTCCTATTTAAAGGAATTGATTGTCAGGAAAGGGAATGTACATAACAGAAGCAGAAATGATCAAGTCTGTCAGAAAATTCCAGCTCACATCTTCAAAACCATACCATATTTCACCCCCATTCAATGTTTACGTATTTGTGCTTGTGTATGTATGTGTATTTGTGTCTCCAGGTGCCATTTACCTTAACACTGAGGCTGTGGGACATCTTCCTGTTGGAGGGTGAACGTCTCTTGGTGGCCTTCGCTTACTGTATCCTCAAATTGCATCGTCGTCAGATCACACGCCTTGACATGGATCAAATTTTAGATTATCTTCAGAAAAAGTAAGTGTTGCGGGAGATGGGAGGAGGTAGCAGGTCGGATCGAGGAGTCTATATTGAATCGCTGTAAAGTATAGGGTTTTCTAAACAAAAGTCTGATCTTGAGGGTCTAAGCTAATCTAGGGTTGGATATGGAATTTTTGTAAAATATTTCATCATTTTCTTTTTGATTTGTCTTGTGCAATGCCAATGCTAATAACTGACACTTACATTAAGTTTAAGGCTGTAATGGATGAATATAAGGTAATGGCTTCTTATAATCATAATTTTAACCATTCATATGTATATAATTTTCATAGCTGAATATATATATATTTTTTTCTGACTGAAAGAATTGTCTGAATGTTTATATCATATGATAAAATTTGATGTGGATAGTTCACATGTTCATCACTATATATGTATATAGAAACTTTTTCTTATATATATGATCGGTCATAAGACTGGTTTTGTTTTATTTTATGGAGTGAATGGTAACAATTGTACATATGTCTGGATTATGCACCTAATAAGTTGAGAAAATAAATTTGGATTTTGTACATGTGTAAAATTCCTCATCTTTACTTCCTTTTAGAGTTTTGTTTATATCCCTTTACCAATCATGGCTGAATAAATAAAAAATCTTTTATCATTATATACAAGCATGATTTTATGAATTGGCAGTCTGTTAGAGAAGTTTTGTGTTGCTTATTCCATACAGAATGTGAGACGCTGACTATTATCAGTTAACAAAACAAGCATCAAAAGATTTCATGTTTGAACACGTTTACCTCCCGCGTCATCGAAATTCCACCAACTCCCCTTCCCTAAACCTTTCTCACGTCCTACATATATTCTCATGACTAATTTTTTCTTAGATTAGAGAAGAATTTTGGTTATGAAGACGACTACGTGATAGAAAGTTTGGAGAAGGCCATGGAGGAGCTGAAGAAGGCAAAGCTTGATCACCCTGGGGCACCGCCTGACAACGAGCTGCCGCAGCAACCGTTTGGTATGGAACTTTGGCTGCTTTGTAGTTAGGGTCTCTCATGGGTGGGTTTGTGCTTCTATATGCTAGGACTTTTTTCTCTTCCCCTTTTCTCTTCCTCCTCCTCATCCTCCTGAATTTATTGTCAAATTGTATTTATGAGTGTTGTATAAACTTTTATGCTGAAATTTCTATGATGTAGGTAACTGTCACAGGTACAAGCAGACATAAATTTCCAGAACCAGTCAAAACAAGTGCTTAGGATTCTTTGAACTCAACAGTTGAAGCCTTAGGAGTAACTTTATATATGACCTCAGAGTTAAAACTATAATACAGATTTAAAACTCTTAACCCGTATCTACTGAGCCACGGCTACAGCCATCCGAACAAACTGACTCATCACGCCGGGTACGGTTATAGGCATCGCAACACACTAGAGCGCACCAAGCAGAAAGTTACGCTACATGTACCTGACTCCTGGGCCAAATGGCAGGATAGTTGCCAGAAGTCACTGGAGTCAGTGACACCAAAAGATTTCTGATACTGACATTAAGGGGTTAATACACATGGTTAATTTCTGACCACTTTCTTTTGAAAGAGACCAAGACATTTCAAGTGAATTTATTGGTGCTCGTTCATTTTTAATGAGAGACAGAGACACAGACAGACAGACAGAGACAGAGAGAGAAGACTGCAAACAAATGCACTAACCTTTTTTCCGTGGACTCTGGCAGGCATGTTCATAGAGCCCTCAGTTGAGAAGGAATCCGGGGATCCGGCGAGGCTTCACGGAAGAGGAGCGGCTCATCACAGAGAAGCTGATGAAGCGGACGGAGACCATCGGCATCAATGGCTCTCACCTCTCTGTTGACCGCGGTCAGTCAATGTCCCTGTCCTTGTTTGAGCTTCCTCCTAAAGGCTTTATTGTTGTTTTTGTGATGAATCTGTGATACACATTCAGTGACCCATTTTATTTGTTTTTTATGTTGAATGTTGCTTTGAAATTCAGAAGAAGAAAAAAAGAAGAGAAAAAATGTGTGACAGTCAGTTGGGAAAAAGGAGAGAGACAAATAGAGAAAAGAAAAAAAGGAAAAAAACCCAAAAAACTTGCCATGCCAAAGAGCCTAGATTTTTCCCAGCTGACAGACAGTGTGTATCACAGTTTAGTCAAGCCGTTGAAATGATGGGTTTGGTCTTCACTCCTGTTCTTCATGGTCTAAGCCTATGAGCTGCCTGCATGTTTTTACCGCACTTCAGCACCACTTTCGTTGTGTTGGAGGATTCCTAGTCATCTGTTGGGCCTTAGTGGCTTAGTCATCGGAGGCTTTTGCACTCCAGCTGCGTCTAGTCAAGGAGAGGAGACAGATTACTAAGAATTCTTAGCTTTTCTTAAGTGTTTGGTTGGAGGTGATTGTCTTCTGTATATTTATATGTGCACATTTTGAATAGACTCTGTGTGTGTGTTTTTATATATATATATATATATATATTATATATATATATATATTTATATTTTTAATAATATATATATATATATTATATATATATTATATTATATATATAATATATATAATTATATATATATATATATTATATATATATATAATATTATATTATATAATATATATATTATATATATATATATATATATATATATAATATTATATATATATATATATATATATAAATATAATACAATATAATATAATTAATATATTATATATATTAATTATATATATATATAAATAAATATAAGATAGTAATATATATAAATATATATTATATATATATATTATAAATTGATATATATATATATGTGTATATATATATTATATGTTATATATATATATTATATATATATATTATATTATATATAATATATATATATTATATATTATTAGTATATATATATATATATAAAATATAATATAGATATTATATATATATATATATGAATAATATATTCTATATAAAAATGAGGATATATTAATAGAATATAATAATAATTAATATATATTCTATAATATATATATATATATTATATATATGTATATATATGATATATGTATATATATATGTATATATATATGTTATATATATAGTATATATATTATATAATATGTATATAGTATTATGTATATATGTATATTTTATACATAGTATATTTGTATATAATTATACATATATATAATATATATACATATATATACATATATATACATATGTATATATATGTATGTATATATATATATACATATACATATATATGCACATATACACACATATACACACACACACACACACACACACACACACACACACACACACACACACACACACACACACACACACACACACACATACATACATACATACATACATACATACATACATACATACATACATGCATGCATGCATGCATGCATGCATGCATGCATGCATACATCATATATACATACATACATATACATGTACATATATACACACACTTCCATATATATGTATTCTCAGTTGTGCACATATACTGTATTCTTTATTTCTATGTCTTTTCTATTGGAATTGCAACTAACAGTTGACTTTGTAATATTAATGATCAGATACTAACCAGAAGTTTATGCAACAGAGCCATGCCATTTATGTATTCAAGGGATTGTAGTTAGTGGATGTCTGAAGTTCATCAAAATAAGTTGTAGCAAGGCAGTTTTAATCCATAAAACAGTTGTATGATGAGGTCATTATTTATATATTTTTTTTATTGACCATTAATTGCCCCTGTGAGCATTGTTGATACTACAGCCGTGTCTCTGAAGTAGGTTAGGACGGTTACTAATGACAAAACATGCCTGAGTATTTGGTGATAAAGGATGCCTGAGTATTTGGTGATAAAGGAGTAATTGTATAAATCTCTTTATCATATATTTTTAAAGTCAGACTTGAGACCATCCTTACCAATATTAGTGTTGTAGACTTGATGCAGTGAATATTATTTATTCATTTATTTTTATTGTCCCAAAAATTTACAATTTTGTACTACCTCCACACCCCTCCCTCCCCTCCCCAACTTTGGCACCTCAGGAAAGAAAGGTAAATTGAATTTTCCCAATATATATTCCCCATGAACCCCATAGGACTGCAAAGCTACAAGTGGCGTGTCGTGTTTTTGTGCCGTCTGCCATGTCACGTGTATCTGTAGGTTGCCTAGCACACCCTTCTCCCTTTTATGATTTGCATTCTCTATTTTAGTGTGAAATGTGAATGAATTATTAGTGTCATTTACGTTCTGTATAGTACTAATGTTGTTTTTCCTGTTACTATTAATGATGTGAAGTTTATGTTTGTGTTCCTGGATGTGCAGACCCATGTTTTTTGTTTTTTTGGCTGTGTGTTTCAATAGCATGTGGAGATATTTGAAATTTGTTATGTATGTCTTCGTGGAAATACAACTGACTTCATGCATGTGTTATCAGGTGTGAAATTCCTACAGAAACATTACCCGTGATATTATTCCTCATAGGTGACGTTGATGGAAATTGCATTTGCAGAAACGAGACCAAAACTAAGGAGTCTGTGTTTCTGTAGATCGGATTAATGCAATTTGATTTGATACTGATTGCACATATGAAACAGCCTTGAGGGGCATGTTGACGACTGGTACAGCTGGGACGCAGGACTTGAGAAGATTTTTAAATTTGTCTAGAAATTGCCAAGGAATTCCTTTCCCAAGTGCAGTGAGGAATGATGTGCACAGATTTGGAATTAGATTTATTTATACATTTCTGCATTTTGACAAGAGATTTTGATAAATTAAGGATGAAGTAGATGATATGAAAATAAAACTTCTACACGAATCAGTGAAACCTTTTACAGAAGTCAAAATAATTCAGTGACTACTATGGGTCACATATACAAGTCATTTAAAAAAAAATCTTTCATCATATGCTATTACTTGATACCTGATTGTTGAATATACCCAAACATGGGTAATTTGGTTCATAATTTCAGTTTGATTTGATGAATTCAGTGAAACCTGTTGTCCCAGTGCAAACTGTACAGTATTTTAAAAGATATTAGATTTACTTTGTATTCACCTGAGCACTACGGCGCTATAGGAATGGTACTTTTTTCTATGCGATGAAAACGTAATGTGGCTCATGGAATATACTGTATGGGTAGGTAGTACACTGTAGAACAGAGGGCATTGTAAACAATATATATGATAGTGGAGCAGGGGGGGCCAGTAACAGTTTATCTTATTAGTAATATCTAGATTTATTGCAAAATGGTCAAATGTTTCTTTTAAAAGTATTTGTTTCCATAATTTAATCATTATCATTCTTTCATGGGCATCATATTAGGATGTTTGTTTACATATTTGCCACCTAGTTATGGTTGGGTAAAAAGAGCCGTAGCCTGCAGCGTTTGTAGTGCATAAGATGAACACAATGAAACATGAAAAACGTGTGTTGAGTTGAGTTGATTTGGCTGAGACTGATTTTGGAAATGAAAGAAGAAAATGAGGATTTACTTTCCTGTCTTGAAATGTATCATCACATATTATCATGGCATTTTTTCTTCACTTCTCATCATATCTCATATCTTCTCTTCTCTGCCTCTTCCTCTTCTTCTTCTCTTTTGCAGCCTTTTCCTTCTCCTTCCTCTCCTCCTCATCCTCATCCCTCCTCCTCCTCCCTCCTCCTCTCCCTCCTCTCCCCTCCTTCCCTCCCTCTCCTCTCCCTTCCCCTCCTCTGTCTCTTTTTCCTCCTCTTCTTCCCCCCTTCCCCTCCCCTTCTTTCTTCACATTTTCTTCTAGCTACTTCCTGTTTTCTCCTCCTTTTTGCTCTTCCTCTTCCTCCTCTCCTTCCTTTCCCTTCTTCTATTCCTCTTCCATGTCTTTCTCCTCAGCCCCCTTTTCCTCTTTCTCCCCCTTCTCTTCTTCCTTCTCCTCCTTCTCTGCCTCCCCTGCCCCCTTTTTTTCCATCTCTTCTTCCTCCACCTCAGTCTCCTCCTCATCTTCCTCCTCCTCCCCTTCTGCTCTTCTTCTGTCTCTTCCTTGTTTTGCTCTTCTCCTCTTCTTTCTCCTCCTCTTCCTCCTCCTCCCCTTCTTCTTCTTCTTCTTCTTCTTCTTTTTCTTCTTCTTTTTCTTCTTCTCCTCCTCCTCCTCCTCTTCCTCCTCTTCCTCCTCCTCCTCCTCCTCCTCCTCCTCTTCCTCTTCCTCTCTTTAGGTAGGTGTGTGTGTGTGGAGGGGGGGGTTATTATGTATGTATGTATATATGTATGTATTATGTATGTATGTATATATGTACAACATTTTCTAAAACACATGTAAAGTGTAAGAGAGTGAACAAGATCCAGTTGAGATGGATAAAAGCATTATGATTTTTTGCTTGGGAATTTGCATGCTGAATTATACAAAACCCTTGAAGAAAAAGTGGGAAGAGATGATGAGATGTTATCACTTCAGTTTTTATTTATTTATTCTTTATTTATTTTTGTGTGTGTCCATATAAGTGGTAGGAACAATACTTGTTTTGTTGTAAGATTTACTCTGCTACCAAAATATTCTCTTGAGACTCATGATATTCTGAACTAATCAGTACCATACGAAGTGATGATATCTTTTGGCTCTCGTAATGAACAGCTCCAGTCATGAACGAAGCTGAACTTGGTTCATATGGATTATTGTTGAAGAATATTGAAAATCAGTAGATGGAACTAGTGCATGGTATCTGTTTGTATAAATATTTGTGTGTGTGTGTGTGTGTGTGTGTGTGTGTGTGTGTGTGTGTGTGTGTGTGTGTGTGTTTATGTGTATGTCTTGTTATGGGGCCTGTGTGTCATGTGCTGTGAATATTTAGCACTGGTTGCTTGCATGTACACTTGTGAAGGACAAGGCAGCTTTACTTGTACTACAATGACCTTGTTGTCTTGCTTCTCCTTAAAGATGCAGATTTGCTCAAATTTGTGCTGTGTAAGTATGACAATGTGTTTTGTTGATTAACTGTCATTGTTAGTGATATTGTTGATATTGATAAGGGACTTCTAAAAGAGAATTGACGTCTTTTTCTTTAAAAGATAAAAAGTTCTTCCAGGATTTTGGTATTTTATTATAGTCTCTTCATGGATGCTTGTACTCCAGTCATTGGAATATTTATTGGAATTTATATGAATCAATGAAGTGGCATAATTCTTTTGTTGTTTAAGAAGTCCAAAATCTGTCTATTGGATGTGATGTAATTTTAATGCATGGCCAAATAGAAATTGTTCTGATCAAATGCTGGCTGCGGCTACAGGGTCGCGGTATTCACTGGAGTGCAGCATTGATGAAGTGAGCAGCCTGGGTGGGGTCGGAGGGTCCCGGGCCTCCCTTGCCAACACATCTCTTACCTCAGCGGCGGACCTCTCCACCCTCTCCTCGGTCACCCTAGCCAGGCGTGGTGACATGGACGCAGCTTCCATTCAGTCCGGCCGCTCCCTCATCTCTCCAGACACCCGGTCCGTGCAGTCAGTGCGCTCCCCAAGGTCTCCCACAGAGAAGTTCAGACACTCCAACAACCATTCGCCATCCCAGTCGCTGCCTACGCAGACCAATGGCGATGTTCATAGTGACGCAAGGTCTATTCAGAGTGAAGGTGAAGTCGTGCATAATGGCTTGGCGGGTAGCCCCCCGCATAGCCCATCTACCCCAAGGCCGTCCTGTTTGTCTGTGAGCCAGACGACCTTGCAAGACGGTGAGGCCCTGCAGTCTGAGCCTGCTACGCCTAAGGCCACGGAGACACCTGACACAGTACGTATCTTCGTGCCATACTCAGGGAATACAGAATCAACAGCATCAAAATCTCAAGCCCCAAGAACTCCGCCTGCAGGAGAAAACCCCAAGTACATTACTTCGAGCCCCGACGATCCCAACAGGATCACCATTCGCGTCGACAGGGATGAAGCTCTCTCCTCCCCGAGAGGGCTGTCTTCGGGACCAAATACCTCCTCGCGAAATTCTGCCGACTCCCAAGATCTTCCCTCCCAAAGCTTCACGTCATCGGTTCTGGACGATTCGTCAGATCTCTCCACCACACTTCAGGAGATGAGCTTCACGCAGGGCATCTCTCCACGGACGAGACCTTCCTCAGCCCCCATATCTCCTTCACTGCCGAAGCTGCAGACAGCTCGATCCCGCCCCATCACGCTAGATAGTCCAGAATATAGTGAGTCTCTATAAGTTCGACGCCGA
>NC_051428.1:6245351-6250089 GCF_015228065.2 Penaeus monodon | reverse complement strand
CAACAAAAATCACCAGATCTTAATAAGCTCTTTCTGAATATTTTTTTGGTGAAGTCCTGTCTAATAATTTATGATGAACCCCTTCTTTTTTTCTTGCGGTATTTGAAACGGGTTTTTTAATTTGAATTTTGGGGGGGGGGGGGGGTTTAAAAAAAGTTAGGTGGGGCGGGGGTCCGTTTATTTTACACTTTAATTTTGTATCCATGATATATGAATTAAATTTTAATACATATGTATGTGTGTATCTATTTTTTATACATAAATTAAATAAAAACAAAAACAAAAACAAACACACAAAACACCCCCACACACCCCAAAAAAAAAAATATATATAATAATTTTTTTTTTTTTAATTTATTAATTTAAAGGGGGGGGGTTTTTTGGGGGGGGTTTTTTTCCTTTTTTTTTTGTTTGTTTTTGTTTGGTTTTTAAATATTTTTATATATTAAAAAAAAAAATTTAAATATAAAAAGAAAATTATAATAAAATTAATAAAAACCAAAATCTAATTTTTTTTTTTTTTTTTTTTTTTTTATTTAAATATATTATTATTTTATAATGTAATATTTATGTAATAATATATAACATAAAACCCATAAAAGCTTTAATAAAATAATTTAAAAAAAAAAAAAAAAAAAAAAAAAATAAACACTAATAATAAAAAATAAAATATAATATAATATAATTTTAAAATTTTAATAATTTTGTATATAATAACTATATAATAATAACCTAATTTATAATTTTTGTGTTTAATTATATAAAAAATATATAAAAAAAATAATATATATATATTTAATATATATATAAAAAAAATTATTATAATTATTAAATATATTATATAAATTAATTTTTTTTAAAAATTTTTTTTAAATTTTTTTTAAATATTGCAAAAACCCAAAAAAAAAAAAAAACAAAAATAACAATAATATATAATAAATAATATATATATAATAAATATATATAATATATATAAATAAATTTGTCCCAAAATTAATATAATATATAATTAAAATATATAATATAATATAATATTATATATTAAAAAAAAGTTATATAAATATTAAATATATATATATATTATAAATATAAAATATATATTATTTTTATATATAAAATATATAGTAAAAAAATGTAAATAAATATAAATTTAATATATTAAATATATATATTATATATAAATATTTTAAATAATATATATATTATATAGATATAAATATATTTTATATATTTTATTAATAATATATATTATAGCAAACAACACCACACACACCACACGCAACAGTATATAATATAAATATATTGATTATAAATAAGAGAAAATATATATGGGAAGAATTATAAAAAAAAATTTAAAATATAAAATAATAATAAGATATAAGAATATAAGATAAAATGAAATAGTACACACACACAAGTAGATAAATATATATATAATATATATATATATATCTTTTAATAAAATAATATAAAAACACAAATAACACAATATATATAACTAAATAATATAATATATATATAATTAAATATATATTTTAATATAAAATTTAATATATATATATATATATATATAAATTAATATATACATATATATACACCACTATAATGTAAAACATACAATATTTTGTTACAATAAACATAGAATTTATAAATATATAAAATTAAATATAATATATATATATATATTATATTATTATATAATAAAATATATAATGTTATATATATATATGTTTATAATAATATAATATTATAAAATTTATTATATATATATAATATATAAAATATGTTATAATTTTATATATTATAAAACAAATCCGGAAGGTGGTGCTCCACAAAAATTTGTTCCCTGCTGAACAAAGGCTGCGCCTCTGTCGCGCTTTTCAGCCAGGGACAGATGTGTGGAGCCACACCTTCCGGATGTGTTTCAATAATTAAATATTATTATTATATATAAAATTTATATATATATATATGTGTTGTGGGGTAGTGTTGTGTGTGTGTGGTGTTTGTGTGTGTGTGTTGTGTGTGGTGTGTGTGTTTGTGTGGTTTTGTTGAAGCCAAAACAAACAAGACGAGCAATAGAAACCTGAAGGCCTCGGAGCAAAAGACCATCAACCCCAAAAACAACAGAGGGCATCTTACACTGAAACCCGGGGCGTCGTCTTGAACAAAAGCTGGATTATTGAAGCCTACTTTCAGTCCTTTGTCCGCCATGCTGGATGCTCGGTTGCTTGGGAGATTTTCTTGAATCTTTAAAGAAAAGGAAATGTAGTGTAAAATGTGAGCAATAGCGGAGGAGAAAAGGTTGTGATGAGATGATGATGATAGTGCGAGCATTTTGATGATGGTGAGAATGAGGAGGGAGTTGATGGTGGCGATGATTATGATAATAGTGACATTTACTTGATTCTGCCTTTTTTGGATTCATACATTAATTTTTAAAAAGATATTAAAAAACATATATACAGAGAATGATGGCGGATGAAGTCGATGATGAAAAGAACGTTAATTTTGAAAAATTCCTACGATAATTATATTTTTAACACTAACTTAATTATATTTTTCTTCCTTACTGGCACTGATGTGAGGCGATAATACTGGTACTAAAGTAAAGACTTGCTAACTTAAGCATTAATAATACAAAAAATGCAAAACAAAAAAGTAAAGAAGATAAAGTAATAATAATAATAATAATGATAATAATAATAATAATAATAATAATAATAAAAAACAGAAGAAGAAGAAGAAGAAAGAAGAAAGAAGCAGAAGCAGAATCAGAAGAAGAAGAAGAAGAAGCAGAAGAAGAAAAAATTCGGAGTGCCCCTATCAGCGAGAGCGCTCGGCCAGGTACGCAGCGCTGCCTGATCCTACCTCAAAGCGTCTCAGATTATGGGGGCCTCGTCCCCCCCGCGATAAGTGAGCGAGATAAAGTACGGTAAGTAACAGTAAAAGAAAAATGAGGAAGGGTACTCTTTCTTGGATTCTGATGAAATATAACAATTGGTAATTAGTTGATAGCAAGTGTGAAAACCGGTAATGATGAATTTGACGGTGATACTGATTTTTATTTAATGGTGATGAGGGTTTTAGTGCTGATGTGATCTTGGGTGGTCCCTGGCATTGATGGCGGTTATGATAATATCAGCAATGATAATATAGAGATAATGTTAATGATAATGTCAAAAAAAAAAGAAAAAAAAAATCCCAAGGACAGAAATGCATCAGTTTCCACCATAGTCTTCACTTGGTTTATTTTTCTTTATTTATGTGAACTTAATCTGTGAATATCATTTCATTCGTGGATGTTACGGTGTTTTCATGAATTCCAAATGTTCGATAAATTTCAATAATCAGATCGTAACAATAACATCAACCCATTTCCACTTATAAACAGAATGGTTATATATGTAAACCCTGCATAAAAATGTCTGAAAAGTGATCAGTACGACACGAAAAGAAAATATATAAATGAGACTGAGGACCTTCCCAGTGCAAGAGATGTACTTGACCAGTTTCGAGTATATTTATGTACTTCTGAGGTAAAATCGAAACCGATAAAATAGATCTTTTGCAATGGGAAGATATCCATTCTTATTCCATACCTTTTTCTACATGGTAATGTCTTTCAACGCATCCTGTAGACCTCCTACGTTTTATCAAGAAGCCCAGTAAATGAGCTAAACATAAAACTTTTTGTTTTTAGTTTCCTGGATATATATATATATAATAATATAAATAAATATAAATATATATATTATATAATATATATATATATATATATATATATATATAATATAATATATATATAATGATTATATAAATACATACATATATTTAATATATATAAAATATATATATATATATAATATATGATAAATTGTATAATATGTTATATAATAGATATATATATATATAATATATATATTATATACCGATAAATCTAAAAAGCCCACACGAAAAAAAAAAAATTGTTAGTGAAATATCTCTTTAAAATAAAATGAAAAAAAAAAAGTCCAACAATCAACAGATTTATTATAACCTTCACTTACGTTTTTTAACACGAAATAATAATAATAACAATGAAATAATAAAAAACAGCATATATAATGATAAAAATGATAATGATAACAACAATAATAATATGTGGAAAAATAATGACAAAAAATAACAATAAGTAACAATTATTAACAAAAATTCTAATAATAACAATTATATAATAATAGAGAAAAATTAAAATAATGATAATAAAAATGAAAATCATCATAATAATGGTAATGAAAATTTTAAAAAAGATGTAAGATATAACGAATAAAATAATACAATAAGATAAAAAAACAACAATATAAGATAATAATAAAAAAAAAAAATAATAACTATTTCAGATAATGTATAATAAAAGCAACAATAATGTAAAAACAATAGTTATAATAATGATATTAACAACAAAATAGAAATAAAGATAATAAAAATAAGAATAAAAGTAATAAAATATAATAACAATAATAAAATGATAATGATAATAATAATAACAATAATAATATAAAAACCAATCTAAAAGCAGGATACAAATGATAAATGATGAAGATCGACGAAAAGCGATCAATCACCCCCCTTGTTTATAGTTGGGTTTTCTTTCTGAGTCCAGTCGATACTGATTTATCTCAGTGCATTATCTAATACTTCAACCTTTTGTGACGTCACGGTTATCTTTTTTTTGGGGGGGGGGGGGGTGTAAAAG
>NC_051428.1:6238987-6241487 GCF_015228065.2 Penaeus monodon | reverse complement strand
GTTAAAGGTGCTAATGACAGAAAAATGCAATTCTTACACTATTCATTACCTCAGATCGCATTTCCGTCGCCTGGACGCGTATGCAATCAATAAACATGACGTATCGTTCATTAGTTAAGTAATTAATTATTTTCTATCGTCTTTTTAGAGATTTCATATTGTTCATCGGCAACGAATTTAACGCGTCGTGATTTTATCTATCACAAATATCATTCATTTTTTTCCTCCCCACGCCCCGACCTGAGCGGTCCCTTTTCTTTCGTTTGCGCGTCAATTTGGAAGAGAAAAGGTTGTTTCCCGTCCTGACCTGAAAAACCCCCTCACTTTCTCCTTGTTCGCGTCGGTGCGACGTGGGAAGGGTCAAATGAACGCCTTGGTTCCCTGTAATTACGGGTGGTTGTTTTGTTTGGCGCCTTGGGAATTAACCATAGCATTGTTACATTGCTTTTGGTGGACACATTCTATCGGCCTAGAGCGGAGCTTGTAACAAAATTTCATAGAAATCATTGTTTTGAATATAGCGCAGGATCCCCCCCACCCCATATAAGTGCAGAGGATGCCCGATATTGCCTGGGGTTGGTAAAAAGCCTATAAATCTGCGCTGCCTCATTCGAAAGTAGGTACAATAAACCGAAGTTATTCGTTCGGCACCTTTGAGTCGGTGTGACCGCGTTATGTCCGTTAATTAATGTAGGACTAGGGTTTAAGCTAGAATCATTATTCGCTTATTAATCACACCTTTCTCACCCTCCTCAAGTCGCTTGCATGTTTTGGGTACATCCCAAGCGTTTGTTTGATTCGTGATAATTTAAATATCCTTAGGGAATTTTGCGAGCGCCCATCACAGATACGCAGAAGAGAGCAGGTTATTTTATAGTTTTCCCTGGCTCGAGTCGACTCAGTCATATACGGCATTTGGGTATAGGATCCCCCGTTAATGAGTTTTAATGAGGTCTGATGCATAGCTAGACATGACCTCGGCAGTTCAGATTTCTGACCCCGAGAAGATTTGCTTGATAAAAAGTTGCGAATATTTTTTCATGTCACCATTCATTCATGCGTACATTCTGTCGCATATCATTATATGTTGAATTCAATGTGGTAGTTGAAATAATTTTAAATAGCTAGCATTGCTATTTTACTTCAGTTTTGTTATAGTGAACGTTAATATTCGTGTTTGTGATTCATTCTCTGTGTGAGGTCACTCTCGCTTTCCCTCTCATTCAGCTAGCTGTCACTCACACACGCATACACACACACATTCACCTCACTCACACACAACAGGACCAAAGACCTGACCCTTTCATTAATACAGTTTGGTTGCTGCTTGTGTAGTGCCGGCCATAAAGATTGATGGTGTATATCTTTAGCCCCGCATTTTTTTCTTTCCGTGTTTGAGTGGCTTCGTACATGATGTACAGAGTACTCTATTTCTTCTCTGGGGACGACTGTGGTTCAAGTAATCTTCACGGACTGCTGAGGTCGTTTCCCTAATTTACTCTCATATCTACAGAGATGGTTGGTAGTTTCAGATCAGTCCAGCGCGGATCGCTACTGACGTCTCCCTCCCCCCCCCCCTTTTTTTTTTTTTTCCCCCCCCCCCTTTTAATGTTTTTTTGTTTTTTTTGTTCCTTCTTTATCTTTGTGAACATAAAACACAAATTAAAAAAAACGAAACAAATTAATTTAAAACCAACATTAAAAACCGCAATTTATACATCACATCTCGTGGTACTTAACACCCCCTCTTTTCTGTGCACTTTCTTTTTCTCTTACTCTGGCCCTTTATGTGTATGATCTGGTTCCCCGACTAATATATTGGCAGTTTGGACTGACGCGGCACCGAAGGAAGATCCTGCTACATTTCCCGGTCACCTTAGATGCCGTTGGAAGGCATCAACGAGATCGCCATAGGCCTCTGCGGACCGGATGTTTCATCAGAGCAGGTGTTAAGCCTTCCCATGTGTGGTGGCCTGCGATGCCTGCCGAGACGCCCCGGAGATGCCCCCTCCCCCTGGAGACGCCGCAGACCACTTCAAGCGCCAGGAGTTCGTAGTGCAGGTATCCGCACCCCGAGATGCCACCGCCTGCCCCCGACCCGTAGATCCGATGAAAGATTAACGAGGATGTGTTGAAGCGAGAAGGACCTGGACGAGATCTGTGAGGACGTGGTGGCAAGGAGCCACCGAGGTAGCCTGGGCCAGGACTTATGAGAGGTCAATGATGAATCCGAAGTCCAAGAGGACTGTGCGAGACTTTCGAGGACGTGTGGACATCGAGGACGGACAGATTAACACCGAGGACCAGGGATGAGGAACAAACAGGACCGATCAGCCACGAATGCACCAGGACAATGCACGAGAACGAGATGACCAGCCAGGTTCGATCACCCTTTGAGGCCAATCTTAAGACGCCCTCGAGGCGATGAGTGAGTAGGTGGCCGAGCAATGTACAGTGGAGCATCAGTGTAGCAAGATGGAGCCGGTGACCTCACCTCGCT
>NC_051428.1:6221487-6231487 GCF_015228065.2 Penaeus monodon | reverse complement strand
ACGACAACATGAGTACCAAACTGCGCTCCAACTTACCCTTTCTGTCCCACGGAATTCTTTCATAAAAACCTTAGTCGTTTGCTGCCTTATGTCCTGCTCCACTTCTTTGATCGCTTTTAGAACGGTAATCCCACTATTCGTATTTTAATGGCCTTCCTAAAATTCACAAACACGGCGTCCCTTTAAGGCCTATTATTTCGTATTGCACTCAGTTACGCGTCCACTAGACTCTTTGGCTAGCGAGCGTTTTATCTCCTTTTAATGGGTTCCTTTTCGATAGTCATATCGAACATTCGATGATTTCATGGATAGGGTAGACTTGCCGACGCACGGTAAGAATTATGAGTTTTTGATGTACATTTCTTTTTACTAATGTCCTGCTTGACTATGTGTTAAAATTTCTGAAAGAAACTTTCTCAGCTCGTAAGAAAATCCCTGTTCCGGTTAATTGCTTTATCGATCTCATTCGTTGTGCGTCACGAATATGTCTTAACATTTGACGCAGAATTTTATAAACAAATCAAAGGTATCGCGATGAGAAGTAGCTTAAGCCCGGTTCTTGCGAATTTATACATGGAGATGTTTGAATCTGAACTCCTTCTGTCTATTCTCCCTCGTGATAGATTTGGTTTCGTTATGTCAAAGATATATTTTCTTTGGGGCAAGTGAAACGTTCAGATTTCAATGTTTTTTTTTCAGTAAACTCAACAATCTCGCGCGTACTATCAAGTTTAAAGTCATGATGGACAAGATGCAGAAATTAACGTTTCTTCTCGACATAATTTTATACAATGTAAATGCTCGCTATAATTTTCGGTTTACGTAACCTATTCACACCGCTAATTATTTCACTTTTCTCGAATCATCATCCTTTGTAGATTTAAGAAGTCATTAATATCGTCATATTTCTTAGGGCATATAGGATTTTGTGACAATGAGTTTACTGATCGGGAGCTCGACGTCATTTTTTAAACGGATATCCTCCTTTCTTCTTAAATCAGGCACATTCATATGCGAGATGGAAATTTTATACTCCTTCCGTAATTCTCAACAGCATAGTGCCCCCCCCATTGATCTTATTAATTATTCCATATGATTTCCATATATATTAATTATTCCATTATTCCTCGATGAAAACCGGCACAGGTTTAAAGGCCTCTGGTATTGACATTGTTTTTTACATATCCGAGTTTAATACGATGCGTAATACTTTGGTTAAGCACAAATGCAGCGAGCGATGCTCTTGTACTTGCCCGGTATTTAACCTATACCTTGCAAGGATTGCCCCACGTTTTTACAAGGTGAGAGCCGTAGAGCCTTTTGAGAAAAGAACATGAACAATAAACTGATGTTAGATTTGCCAGAAATCAATGCGTTCATTCATTTACCGTGATGAAAGTCATGGGCTTAACTGGAAAAGAAGCGCTAAATTATTCATAAATCAGCAAATTCGTAGGAAAGAAAAATGCTAGAAACTCTATTAATGAGAAAAATGCCTAATTTTACTTGACTCTTCTACTTGACCTCCGCCTGAGACTGATTCAGCCTCTGTTCGTTCTGTCTCTCTACCAACTATATATACTTGCCAAAAATTAATCTCCGGGTTTTAGTGCAGTGGTACGTGTCGGCCTCTCATCCGAAGGGTAGGCGTTCGCGCCCCGCCCAGCACGAGAAGTTACAATTGTTGCCTGGAGGTTCTGCTGTGGCTGGGCACCACGGCGGTAGGTACTAGGTTTCAGCCGAGTCCACACCAGCTGACACACTGTGTTTGTGTTTTTATATATAGAGATAATATATCTATATATATATATTATATATATATCTATAATATATTTATAATATATATATATTATATATATATACACATGTATAGTTATAGTATATTTTTAATGCCACATAATCTCTCCAAACACGAATTAAAGGATGTGTGTTGTTTGTATTGTGTGTGAGTTTTTCTTTGTGTATGGTTGTGTGTGTGTGTTTGTGTGTGTGTGAGAGAGAGAGAGAGAGAGAGATAGAGAGAGAGAGAAGAGAGAGAGATGGTGATAGATATACAGATGAAGATAGAGTAACTGAGAGAAGTAACCAACTAGTTCTATACCGGAACGAGAAATGTTATGTCAGTAGTTTTAGGATAGCAATCGGCCCTCTGGTTTCTCCAACCCCCTTTACCTTACCAATTCAAGAAGAAAAAAGATAAAGAGGCGACAGATCAATCTATTTTCCTTTTTCCCGTTTTTCAGATTTTTTTCTGTTCATGGCTTGGATATAGGAATCTATAAACGAATCTCGACCGCTGCAACACACCTACATCGCCATGCAATGAAAACGCTCGGGTGTATTTCATCTCCCAATCAATTCAGTTTTGCATGCTCGAATAGCACGCGATAACTGTAACGAACCCGTATACACACACATACAAAAAAAAAAAAATACAAATACCATGTAATATATATACAACGGCGAAGACCTCATTGGCGCCCTCACACGGCTCGCACGCAAATAGTTCCCACAGAACGGGAAAAAAGTAGAATCACATTACACCCTCGCTTTGTCTCGTGGATGACTCGTTATAAACAGATATAATAAGGGCAATTTTTCATCGCTAACAGATAATGAAGCTTTAAAATTTTATACAATCGTCTGTTCATAAGCTGAATTTTTCTTTCACTTTTATGCAGATGGGATTCTAAATTTCGCTTACCACCGATCTGACGAGTATTTAATAGCTTTATCTAAGTCATTTGTGAGGGTCAGCGCGAAAACGATTATGAAACTTATCAATGCCATATCTCTCTGTGCATCTCTCTCTCTCTCTGCTTCGTCTCTCGTCCGTTTTCCCCGTTCTCTCTCTCTCTCTCTCTCTCTCACTCTCTCTCTCTCTCGTCTCTCTATCCTCTATCTATCCATCCTATCTATCTATATAGATATATTCATATATATATAATATACTTACATATATTATATAGAACTAAAGCGTATATATATGTAAAAAAAAAAAAAAAAAAATATATCTGTGTATATATAGTTCTTTTGATATATATAATTATATATATATATATATGTACATATATATATATATATATATATATAACATATATAATATGATATATATATACCATATATCAACTATACAATATAAATCCTGTCATTTATCAATAAAATGATAAATCATACATACATACCTACATATATATACATATATATATATATAATATATATATATATATATTATAATAATTAAATATAATAAGATATATATAGATATATATTATATATATATATAGATATATCAATATATGGACATATAACGACACACACACACACAGAACACCCACACACACAACACACACACCCACACACACACAAGCACACCACACACACACACACACTACACCCACATACACACACACAAACACGGCACACACACACACATATATATACGATTATATATATAGATATAATATATATATATATATATATATAGATATATATATATATTATGTTCATCCATCAGAGGCCACACGGCGTTTATGATCACACACACACACAAACACACACCCCACACAAACACACACACACACACACACCCACACACATATATTATATATATATATATTATATATATATATATAATATATATATACATATATATAGTTTTGCTACACACACACACACACACACACACACATGACAGAACACATACTCACACATACAACACTCACACTACACACACACACACACACACACACACACACACACACATCAAACACTTTGACCCTGACGCCGTACAAGACGGACGTCAAGTTGGCGCTCCCGGCAGGCAAGGCCGGTCCTGTTGCTCTCACTTTTTTTTCTGCTGCCTGGAATTTTTTAGATTTCACTTAGTCTATTACATAGTGCTGTGTAGTGTTTTTTTTCAGTGATTCCATAGTGTCGGGGTGTGACTGTAGAGATTGGCTTTACTGTGCGATGGGGGGGGGAGGCCTCTTGTTGGCCCTCACCTACTTCATCGCCCCCCTTCCCTCTTTCTCTGATTTGTGTTCCGCTGATTTTAAGTATGGTGCTTCTTCGTACACAGAAAATAACATTTATATTATCTTAAAAACAATTGTTGATACCCATCAGTAAGTGATCACATATTAAGAATTTAGACATTTTTCATAGCTGGGGCAGCAAAGGGCCTCCACTCCACGCCGCATTCCCATACTCCGGACTAGGAACAAGCAAAGAAGGCCCAACCAGCTAAACCTACGACATTTTGAAGTTCCCGACTCTGGTACAGTTTCCCAACGTTCCTCCTGTCTAATGTCAACATCCCTCAACACGAAATAGACGAGCAGCACACTATCATGACGTTCTGAATCACCGGGAATTGTACATCAAGAGTTGCGGTGGCAAATTCATGTCTGTTGTTGGAGGTCCCATACATTAACACCTGGCTACAGCATCTTTCCCATCGCCTCCGCACAAACAACGTGGAGGAGGGTCGTTTTTTTATATTAGTTGTCCCAAAATGACCTCCTCGCCCACACCCTTGGACGTGGAAGTTCTGGTTACCTGGACGTGTTAGTGGGTACGGGTCAACCCTCCTCACGACCCACCCTCGCCGCGTCCCTCATCTGCTGTGTGATTTACCATCCCCCCCGAGCCCCACCAAACAACTGCTACTACTCAGCCACAGACCGCCACCACTGACCTTCTGCTCGTGCTGTACCCGTCTGCAAGATGATAATATGTGTGATTTAATGAAATAGCAACCTTCGACTTGCAAAATGACCCATCTGTCACAGTAGTAAACTTTCCCACTTATGAACAAGAACCCTGAATTTGATCCTTGCTGATTTAACATGACTGGTACCAGCTCCTCTACCGTATTCTCCTGTCGGCCGCAGCAGACACGTTCAGTGTTTATTGCTGCTTCGTCCACCGTCTCTCAGCCATAGCAGAATAAGACTAGGAAATACAGGCCACTCACACAGTCCTCTATCACATAGTTCGGGCAATGGATTACCCAACACCCATGTAAAGACGTTCTTACCGCTGTTTATGTGGAGGACAAGTGGCACTACTAACTCTCGACCGTCATTCCTGCTTTCCACCACTTCTTTCCGGAAAAGACACTCAGTACACACCCCTCAGACCTGCCTTGAATCACGGGCTATATCAAGCGCCTCATTCAGCAGAGAAACCAAGCCTTCCACTCACATATCACCTACAATCACTCTGCAACACAGTCATTAGGGAAATAAAAATAGTCAAAAAGACCTTCTACCACAACAAACTATAACACCTGCAGCTCAGACAATGGTACGGGAAAGTTCAGGAGCTGTGCGGCATTGCAAATCAGCTGTGCACGTTTCCAAGCACCAACAACTCAGCCCCAGTGAAGCAGCAGAGGCTCTAAATGACCACTTCACCTCGATTTGTCAGCAGCTAACCCCTATGGACGCGACCCACCTCCCCATCTACCTGCTGGCCCACTTGCTTGCTCCAACTGTCAGTCAGTTTCAGGTGCTTCAGAAGTTGAAATCGCGTAAGAGATACACCCCTGACTGCCAATGTGCCTCATCAAGGAGTTCGCAATGGAACTCGCCACTCCTCTTACCTCCATAGTTAATGCCTCAGTGCAACAGTCTAAGTGCCCATCGCAATGGAAGACTGCCTTTGTCATCGCCATCGGAAACCAAAGTCCGCCTCATGTGGCAACTGCGCCGACTCATTACTCAGTTGGCCCAGCTTTGCTCGTGTGGCAAACTTGCGCCCTGACCACACACGCCTATCGCTCCTCAGCGTTTGACCACCTGAAAAGTTCATCGCCAACATGCTTACCACACACGCTCTCAACAGCTTCCAGCTTCAGGCTTGCCTCATCCCATGGCAAGCAGACTTTCTCTCTAGCATGCAACAGACTGTGCGCATGCAGGGTCAAGTTTCCAGCCTCCTGCCACTCCTGCAGAGTACCCTAGGGGACTAGAATGGGCCCCCTGTGCTTCATCATGATTAACGATGCGCTCCTGGACACTGAGCATCCTTGGAAATACGTGGATGACTCGACCGTCGCCGCCGCCAATGATAATTCCTACCCTGACCATTCTGCCTGCTCCACCAACCCCACCCCCAAGCCCATCCTCACGCTGGACAACCATCAAGCTGCTCCGTGTCAACATCGGTGATAAGCTCTCCTGGAGGCAGCACGTCAGAGACACATGCTGTGTCGCCTGAAGTCCCTTGGTGTCCCACTTCCAGAGTTTCAAAATATCTACAGGCTATTCATCCTGCCCAAACTGACCGCCTCCCCCCTCCCCCACTGCCATCCAGCTGCTACAACTCGAGAGGGTGCAGAATGGGCAGCCAAGATTATCCTCGGTCCCGCCTATACCAGCTATGACAGCGCCTTGACTGCCCTAGACCTCACCTCCCTCGCCACTCACTACACCTTGCTGCAGCAGTTTGGCCTGAACTGCTGTGCCATCCACGCCACCGCGGCCTGCTGACCCCGACACGCCGCCACCTCGCCGGGCCCTTCGCGCCGCCAACAAACTGGTGCTTATCAGGGCCTGCGCTGACCGCTACCACCGGAGCACAATACCCACTCTAATCCGACTCATCAACGAGCACCAGTCACTGGACCGCCCACCACACCTCTTCTACGAGCACTAGTCCACAGTCACTAGTCCAGCACTCCTAGCTCCCCTGTACTTGCACTCGTCTTTTGTTCTTTTGTTTCTCTTGCTTCTTTTGTTATTTTTCATATAACTTGTTAGTTTATTTTGTTGTTTGTTGTTTATGTATATATAGGTTGTCTCTTCATCTGTATTACTATGAATATTTGGCTGCATGAGATTCAATAAACCGATTATTATTATTATTATCTATTACGCACGCATGAACGGATAAAGATACAGATGCAGACACACGAACATACATAGGTGCACTCGCACACCGCGCACACACACACACACACACAAATAGATGTGCTATTAGGGGAAAAAAAATGCATTTATATGTTAATTTTAAGCCTTAAATATTAGACGAATGATCAATAAGAACTTTTAGTAATGATTAAGGCAAACTTCGGTTTTCCTTCTACGATCCATGTCATACGAATCCGAATGCAACAACCCTGACTTCGGCGTCGTTTTGAGTTTGTAATCAATGTTCAAATTCGTATCATGCTAAACGAGTTGCTTTTAAAATAGCAAAATGAATTACAGTTTTGCAAAACTCAATCGAACTGCAAAAGGTTGTCACAGTTGTTAAAGAAATTACATTCATTTAAAAGTCTGAGCTGTACCACCGCATTTAAGGAGCGGTAGAGCTGTTTTTAATGAAGATAATGTTATTTATAACTGCCGTTGTTCCTTCATCTTGTCTTGGTTTCGTGAGATTGTTATCATTTGCCTCTATTTCTTTGTCTTGACACAGTCTAAGTAAAGCGTTTCAACATGGGCGTTATCAGCACTTATATTTCAAACTTTTAGACTTTAAATTTAATATTTGTTACCTATACTTAGTACTTATTACTGACTACTGAATCAATTGTGAAGCATAAACAGTATATACAAACATATTCATTCTCTCAGTCTATTATCCAGTTATGTAGACCTTACAGTGCATTCCAGCGGCGTATGTGAATACAATAGTATAATTTACAGTTTAATTGAACCCGATTTCCAGTTAGTTCTCTGTTTAATTAATCAGTTTCCTGTGCCTTTCTGCATTTCTGATATATTTAAGGTGTGGTACTTATTAACACATGATTTTTTTTTTATTGAAAGACATTGGCAGGTTTAAAGAAACTGTATATTTATTGGATTGTTAAAGTATCGGTCCCTTAGTTCTTCTAAAAGGTGACGCTTATGCTTATGTTTTCATTTTAGAACCTATTTCTTTTTATAAGAAGTTCTTGTGTTCAATACCACTTTTTTTCTCTCTCTCTCAAAAGTTACAAAGCGAATTGGAGCTTCTGAGTTCGGGATGAGTTGCCAGTTTTTCATTTAGGTATCGTCCTGTTTGGTCTCCTGCCATTTATCTTCGTCTCTGTTATTTCCATATTTGCATTTTCTCAATGACAGGACTCTGCTTGGGCCTAATAATATATACATATTTTTATCAATTTTCCCTCGCTGCTCTTCCAGGGATTTAAAGCACAACAAACAAACATTAACACGAGCATCATATCTTCTTTCGCCCTCTAGTGCTGTCAGTAGGAGTTGAAAAGAACAAGACTGCCGAGGAGCTTCTCACCTGCGGCTACAACTTCTGCCTCGATCAACAGTACGAGGACTCCCCCAGCAACGCCACCGTCACCACGGACAGTCGCGAAGATGGTCCTGCTCTGTGGAAGATCTACACCATGGCCTCCATCTACCTCGCCTGTGCACTCCTCGCCGCCGCCATTACCGTCTTCTTTGTGGATCCGCTGAGCAGGTGAGGGCTGCATCTAAATAATAAAAATAATAATAATAATAATAATAATAATAATAATAATAATAATAATAATGAAAAAAAAAATCGAAACCGTTTTCTTTGTGGATCCGTTTGGTAGGTGGTCTCCTTTCCCGTTTTCTTTGCACGCGTTTTGATTTTTTGTTGGATTATTAAATGTCTTGTGCTTTGTTATTATTATTATTATTATTATTATTATTATTATTATTATTATTATTATTATTATTATTGTTGTTGTTGTTGTTGTCGTTGCATATGTGAAAGTTATTATTCGTCGTCATGTTAGATTACATCGCGTTTGTGTAGTTTCGATCTCATGCGTAAAGGGAATAATATCAGGGGGTAACTTTTAAACTTGTACTGACACACAGCATACAGTCAATTGTACATTTTCTTTTAACATTGTAGTCGGTATTTTTGAAACGAACGATAACGCAATGCATCTGGTAAATAAATAAATATGAATAATTAAGAAATAAATGACCTCCTATATGGGGTTAATGTTTTATCTCCCTCAATCTTCCCTGCTTGAAAGGGGTTGCGCGTGTAACATGCTCGAGGTTCTTATGCGCTGCCACCTATGCATTAATTCCTCTCCTTTTAGATTTTTGAAGGAATCCCCAGCCAGCCAGGAAAAGAGTGGCCTCGTGCTCGTTGCTGCAACCTTTAACCAATTGCGCCATCCATACCAGTTGCTGATCATTCCTCTGACGATATGGTCGGGCGTGGAACAGGCTTTCCTCGGCGCAGATTACACGGCGGTGAGTGTTCGAAGTCGCTCCTCTCCGAATTCATGGTTTTGGAAGATATATGCTGAATGTCTTTTTTCCCCATTAGAAAATGCCTGTACAGTTTTGAAAAGAACGTTTTTTGTTGTTGTAACAAGAAGACCTTAATGGTTATAAATAATTATGAAGTTATTACCGCCTTATAACTTGCTGTGTGTGCTGTGTGGTGCAGCGGTAGCGACCTCGATCTGCGTTCAAATCCCGCACCGCCAGTGGATGGAAACCCCGGCCATTCCTTGCACACGGGGGCGGGGATTTAGAAGCAAAATAAATCAGAGAGCATGTCACGCCAAAAATATTCATTGTAACAAATGGAATAAAACCAAATTAATTTTAATTAATTCATTCCTTAACAGATATTAAAACAGAGCTTTAGATTCATCTTATAAACGATTCGACAGTATGAAAAATTAAAATTCCCCGTTTACGATTTTTAAATCCGGTTTGGGAGGGAATATACTATACATCTCACGTACAGGCTTGTGACTTGACCGACCCCACCCCCCTTTTTTTTCTCTTTTTTTTTTAGGCTTTCGTATCCTGTGGTCTAGGCGTACACATGGTCGGTTACGTCACCATTTGTTACGGAGTTTGTGACGCCATCTGCTCCGTTGGATTCAGCCCCATCGTCCGGAAGTACGGTCGTGTCCCCGTCTTCAGCCTCGGTTTCCTCATTAACCTGGGGCTGAACATCACTCTTACGTACTGGACGCCGAAACCCGATGATTTGGTCGTGTTCTTCGTCATATCAGGTCTCTGGG
>NC_051428.1:6197625-6210125 GCF_015228065.2 Penaeus monodon | reverse complement strand
ATATATATATATATATATTTCTGTTTTTATATTTAATTCTTTACCATTTATATATAATCTCGCTTAAAAACAACTACAAAAAACTGAAACATGAAGTTCCTTGTTCACAGGATCTGAAACGTGAAAAAATATCCCATTTTCACCCCTTCATACAAATTCCCCTCAATACTCTCTCTCTCTCAACACAACCTCAAATCTTCAAACTCACAACAGGCACGGTTTCATCCACATAACATCTAAACTACAATTTCTCAAAGTGAACTCCTTGCCTTCCTCACAACCTATATAAAACCTGTCTTCTCTTTCCCTCACAGTCAGTAGCCTCTATCCCTTGCAACTAATGAGATAACCCCCACCTACCCCTCATGAAGAGAAAGTTCCCTCTATTCCTCATAATCATATGAGGAGAAGGCTCCATTTCCATAATTACGCTCATAACTTCCTTCCTTACAAAATGTCTTCCTTGCAAGTACATTTTTTTCTTTTGCTCACAAGTGTATTTTCTTCTCTTCCTCATAAGTGCATTTCTCTTTCTCATGATCAATCTTCCTCACAAATGCAGGACAAACTTGCTCCCATTTTCTTTCTTTCTCTAAAAATCTTCAAAACAAATGCATTTTTTTTTCCCTTCCTCAAGCTAACTCTTAAAAATAATCCTCTTTCTCATGAAGGACCTACCTTACTAATCTATTTCTTCTCTTCCTCATGATAAACCTTCCTCACAAGGCACACATTCTTCTCTTCAAGATAAATTTTCCCAACAAACCTTCCTTCCTTGCACATACAGTTCTTCCCCGCTTCACAAGTACACTTCTGTTCCTCATGAAGAAACATCTTCACATGTACATTTCTTCTCTTCCTAATTAACGTGTTTTCTTTTCTTCCTCACAAACAGCTTTTTTATTCTTTCATATAACCCTTTCATCAATTAAAACTCTTTAATTAGATCATTTAATTTAAATAACCCACTGAATCAGAAAGGGTAAGTAAACATGCCCTGTCAACTTTGATTCTAGGTTTATGAATTATGTCTACAAATAAATTGCCCTGCAATTGATTAGTCATCATGAAGTCAATTACAAGGCCTGCCTGATTTCACTTTACCCTATTCCTTGAATTTGGGAGAATAAAAGGTTTTATTTCTGTTACAGTTGCTATTAACAATGCTATAATAACAATGCCAACAATAATAATGTTAATATTACTATTAACAATAATAATAACAGAAATTAGAACTTTTCCCCAGCAAATTCAAGGAATGGGTAAGAATGTGATGTCAGGAAGGCCTAATAATTGACTCCCTGGTGACTAAATGCTTGTGAAGCCACCTCAATGTAAACATAATTCACAAAACAAAGCTACAGTGCTAAGCAACTGGTGCCAGTGGGTTAACTAATCTATATAAAATAAAATAATAACTCTCTCCACAAAAAATCCTAACCCCTTCTGCTGCAGGATTTCTTGGAGGACTCCACAATCTGGAGTTCCTCGACCTGAGCTACACAGGCGTGAAGGAGATCCAGCCTACGGCCCTTGCCACACCTACCTCCGTCCCCTGGTTTGTCAACCTCAAGAGTACGCCCATTACCGAACTCACAACTTCAGCTTTTATCAATGGTGAGATGTAGTAGTAGCAGCAGTATTATTATTATTATTATTATTATTATTATTATTATTATTATTATTATTATTATTAGTAGTAGTAGTAGTAGTAGTAGTAGTAGTATATTAGTAGTATATTAGCAGTATAGCAGTAGTAGTAATAATAGTAGTAGTAGTAGTAGTATATTCGCAGTATAGCAGTAGTAGTAGTAGTAGAAAAAGTAGTAGTAGTATCAGTTTTTTTTTAAGGGGGGGAGGGAAGGATCGGTTTTGGTTGTTAATGCATTTTCTCCGTTTCTTGGGGGGAGGGGGGAGGGGGGGGAAGGAAGGAAGAGAAACGAGGGAAGTTCTAAGTTGGGGAAGAAAGGCCCTGTTTGGTCATAAAAAAAAGGGGAAAAAAAAGGTAATGCCAAAGAATAATGACAGAAAAATAATTATGCAAAAATTCAAAATGTAAAAACAAGATGTAATCATAACAATACAAATTATCTCTTCATCAGCGTGAAACCTTTGTCAACACCCTAAATCTATCCTCAACACCCTCCTCGACATAAGAAAAATAAAATAAAATCCTCACGAACAAGTTTCAAAAGAATCACAGCACCACACACAAATAAAGTATTCCTTAAAAAAATAATAATAAATAAAAAAAATTCTCTCTCTCTCTCTCTCTCTGTCTAATAACCCACACCCTTCCCCACAGGCACTCCACCCTACTGGCTGGACTTGCGCGAGACCGGCCTTCGTAGCCTAGACCAGTCGTTCCAGGCCATCCTACAGCACATGGCCAGCAAGAACATTGTGCATATAGACTGGGGGAAGCCTCAGCTATGGCTAGAAAGTAAGTTACAACATCTCTCTCTTTTTCTTTTCTCTCCAATGTAAAAGATAATATGCATGATTTAGTTTTGTCTTCAACATTTTATCCACTGGTCTTAACCCATGAACAATTAAGTGTAGTTCAGAAATATGGCCTTCCTTATGGTATTGCTGCTGTTATTGGGTTAAGATTTGGATATATTATATAATGAAGATCATTCCTCAATGACAACACTTCAAAGCATCATCATATTGTACAAAAGTCTTGGGTGTTTACCAGCCCTGTTTCATATACCGAGTTGTTCCTTTCCTTTAACAGATATAGTACTTATCATATGTTATAGCCTAAAATTCAAATGTAATACCATTTAATGTTATGCCCATGCATCAAATATATCACAGCTTGCCCACGCCTGTGCAGTTAGCCAGGGTGGTAAATAAAGGACTAAACTAAACTGAAGGGGTCATAAATCAAATATAATTTTCAAAAGAACGATATTCAAAATATGTAGATTATGCATTTCCCTTTCACTGCCTCCTCCAAATTTTATTTACCTTTTGCCTTTACGTTCTTCCTTATTTTCTAATCTTCCTACTTCATTTTGCAAGAACTTTCCACAATGAAGAAACAAGCTAATTAAACTGACAATTAAAGCGCTTAATCAATACACCCCATTAATACTATGATTATTGACAAATGGTGATATTCTATTATTTACCGAAAACTAATTTTCTGCTGTGCCAACCTCTAAGGCCTTTAGTGGCCATCGGAGACAGTACACACAAAATCATGATGGGATGAGCTTCTTTTGGTTGACTTGCTTACATCTTTTTCAGACAGAATTTGTCAAAGAAGTGATAAATTTAATTTTTCTCTTCCTTATTCCTTTCTTTATCTCTCCTTTATTTCCTAGATGAGGACCTGGCATGCGACTGCAGCATAAAGTGGCTTGTCACTAATGCCACGCTCCTGAAACACGTGTCTGGCCGCTGCAACGACAAGAACATCAACCTGCGTTTCCTCGACCCTGACTACTTCAACATTTTCTGTTTTTAAGGCGACTATATTCCTCAACCGTGGACTGTAAGAACCTAGAGGATTTTTTTATTTCATTTCAGAGTCTGTCTTGACCACACATGGATTTAAATGGGTTATTTAGAATTATCTACTATAATGATGTCATTAGTTAGGTGCAATGGAGAATTGGTGACGCAGATGTGATCTTGAACCAGTGGGCTCCATAGTACGGATGCCACTTTGCAATACAATTTGTTGGAAAAATGAAAACAAACACACACACACACACACACACACACACATATATATATATATAGATAGATAGATAATTACAAACCCATCAACATACAGCATGTTTTGGCCACATAACTTTCTAAATTTCATAGTACACTAACATAGCCCCAATTACACTTTACCTTTCCTCAACTGGTATCACAATTATTAGGTCCTAAAATGATATTTCTCCAAATATCTGACAACAACAAAGATCTCAATAATCAAGGAACTTGCCTGTTTGACTGATGCTACTGCTTAATAAAGAGAGAAATAAAAACAAAAAAAATAAACAGATTGTTGCAATGCAGTTAAATTACTCTTCAAAAAAGCACAAGTGAAAAGAATGACAACTTTTAAGGGCAAATGTATTTCAAGACTATTAAGTACTTAGCTGGCATATTTTCAGACCTAGACTTACAATATAGCAAATTTCTAGGCTCATAAAACCTAGCTGGCAAGTTTTGGGGTCTAGAATGTAAGCCGGCCAATTTCAGGACCAAGAATTTCTAGCTGGCCAATTTTTATAACATGGCAAATTTCAAGGCCTAGACTATCAAGCTGGCAAAGTCCAAGGCCTAGAATATCAAGCTGGCAACTTTCTAAGCCTAGAATTTCAAGCTGGCACATTTCTAGGCCTGGAACCTTACTGCTGGCAAATTTCTGGGTATAGAAGTTCAGCAAATTTTGCAGCCTGGCACTTGCCCATTTTTTCACCCAAGCATACAAGTGATAACTTCAATGATCTCATCAATACTCAAGGTGCCTCATGTATTTAACTTTTTGCTTTTGCTTTGGCAATCTATGTAGAGGTTAAGAGATAAGGGGAAATTAACTAATTATATGCAATGTGAATAAATTTTTCTCACTTTCTGGTTGAGTTTGGAGTATCATTTAATCAACAGAAAAGCAAATAAATAAATAAACAGGGTCATGAAAAAAATTCACATAAAAATATTTTTTCCTCAATGTCTTTTGGATTACATTTCAATTAGCATATATCAATAAATAGAAAAAGAAAGGATCGTTCTCATTCTCACAGGAAAGAGGAAAAATGACCATGACTATAACTTATTAAAACAGGAAAGGAAAGAACAAAGGAAATTCATGCCACTAATAACCTTAAACAAAAGAATAAAAACTTACCTTCATGGTCCATCGAGCTGACTTGTCCTGCGTGAGAAGATGAGCCAACTGAACCTGGAAGCCGGAGGGGGCATCGCCATAGGGGTAACGGCCATCTTTAAGCTTGACAGCCAGTCCTTCTCCAGACCGCAAGAGTGTCTCCAGAACAGACCATGTTTTGTTGTGGGCTGAGAACCTATTTGATGATGGGGTTCGAGGGAGGTATAATCAATACCAGCATCGTTAGAAGATGAAAGATCAATAAATGTGAAGTTTTACTTTAGTTATTCCTAAGGTAGCATGCTTTTACAAAGGATATCATCAAATGCTAGAAGTAACTTAAAGGACTGCAGAAAAGGTATGAATGAGAATTAATATCTTCACAATACAAGAGATGTCTCTGACCAGTTTTGGTTATATCTTCATGAGAAACACATTGCTAAGAAAAGTGATACCTACCATACAGGCCAGTATCGATGGCTTGCACTGTCTTCTTCTATCACAACCTGTGAGAGTTTGGAGAGCTCAGGGAGCATAAGTGGAGCCATGGCTTCAAAGGTCTGACTTCTGTACTGATCGGTATCCTTGAACCTGGATGAGGAGATGAAATATGCACTAACTTCAAACTTTTTGCAATGATTATCTATGCTTAACATGGTACAGATAAACCCTGTGGTGCTGAATACATTATCCACTATAACTTTGTTTTCTCTATTTTGTTCACATATGGACAGCTTCACAACCACTTGGTTGCCAAGGAGTTAATATATGAGCCTACCTGCCCTCGCCTGTGTTTACTCCATTCCTGAATTTTCAGGAAAAGTTTTGATTTCTCATACTACTATTATCATTAACGTCATTATCATTATTCTAATAATATTATCATCTTCACTGTAATATCATAAACAATACTAATAGTAAGAAAAACAAATCTTATTTTTTACACAAATTCAGGAAAATGGAAAACAGATGAAATCAGGTAGGCCTAGTACTTGACTCCTTGGTGACTACACACTTGTGCAGCTATCTATGTGCAAACAAAACTAATAAATCAAAATCACAGTGAACATACCTGCCAGTCAGGGGGTTGTTTTTCTACAGTCTGTTCTACAAATTTCATTGGTAACATGAACAAATCACTCAGACTTTCTTGATGTAAGAGCAGTGCAAACAAAAAGTTAACTATATGCCAAGGAAAACTTGCACTGGTTATGGACAACTGAGAAATCTCAAACGGAAACTCACCTAACTGAAACATGGACTTGGCAAAGCCTCCCTGTATCAACGTCAACAGGTATCAATAATCTAGGCTCAGCCGCCAGAACATACAGATGCCGGAGTGCCTGAAATATGCATAAGGAAGATAAGCGAACTGTACTGTACGAACTGAACTGAAAAAAATAATAAATAAATAAAAATGATTATTTTTTTTTTAAATAAATAAATAAATAAATAAATGAGAAAAAAGAAATATCCACCTAATATGCAATCTATGCAGTACTTGTGTGTTCAATGCATGTAAGTAGTAAGCAAAATTACCACAGGCTATCATAAAAAGATAAATATATAAATAAAAAAATCATAATCACAGATAATGAACTAAATAAATCCTACCTTAAAAATCAATAAAATAACAACAATATCAACAAAAACACAATAACAACATCAACAACGACATTAATAATAACCCTACGCCCTACCCCCTACACAAACCTGAAGGTGGTATCGGTTATCATTGGAGTGTGTGGGGAACTTTGGGAAGCAGGCGATGAGGAGAGCTGCGATGGCCATGTTGGATGTGCTGAGCGAGAAGCGACCACCACCCAGGAACAGGAAGCCCAGGGCCATGTGGATTGTCAGGTGGGAGCCATAGCTGGGGCACGAATTGGTGAATATATTATACAAAATGGTAATAACAAGAGGTAATGTATAGGTAATATCATAGTATGATGATGATGATGATGATGATGATGATTATGATGATTATGATGATGATGATGATGATGATGAAAATGATGGTGATGAGTAAGAAAGTGGCCCCTCTCTTAAAAAGAGGAAAAACAAAATTATTAAAGCTCATCCCTTCCAAAGAAATATATACACACATTATTACATTAATAATAATAAAAAAAATAAAATTAACAAAAAAAGGAGTTCCACACTAACCCAACAGTCGAGTTGGACGGGCCGACTCTTGACCGCAAATAACGGATAATTCTTAGGACGTCAAGGTCGCCTGTGCCAGCCATCACCATCGACAGGCTCAGCAGGATCACGTTCAGACACGTTTCAATAGTCGACTTTCCTGCAAGTTCTGCTACGCTCCTGGATGCGAAGAAGTTTGTGTGTGCAAAGTGGAATTTGGTAAAAGCTAATATATCTAGATTAGAATAATGTAATGTATTCTGCCATACTTTATAAATTTTTAACTTCTTATTTATAAAAAAGCAAAAGTGTGTGCATAAAAAAAGAATACTGCAAAAGAGTACATACTAAAACTGTAACATCATTATTATCTTACATTTAGTGAAACAAGGAAATACCACATGAGGAGTAGACAGAGAAGCAGTTGTACAAAATGACATAAGATATGACATACCTCTTGGTGAAACTTGTGAACATTCTAGTGTATTTCCACAAAATTTGGAAGGCTTCACTATTAGCTGAGCCAGCAAATTTCAGACCAATAACCATGCACGCACCAGCAAGTATATTATAATATGCCTGTATAAAAAAGATAAAAGCATATATAAATTCCTGAGCATAATGACTTGAAAAAACACAGGCTGTGAGTAAAGCCATCTCAATATTCTTCAGTCTGACATTCCTAGTCTTTAATGAAACTGCAATAAAAACAAAACATTTTTCTCTTTATCACAACAGCCTTTAGAAAACAAAAGCCAAAAAGAATAAGAAAGAAAGGAAGGAAAATAAATAGTAAAACAAAAGCCTTCTCTGGACCCTCCATACCTGATGCATGGACTCGTAATCAATGCCAGGAGTCGACTGACTTCCTCCTCGGTGGACGTGGGTCAAGACGGTCGATGGAACGTGACTCTCAATCCACTTGGAGGTTGGCAAGACATTGTCCCACATAATCAAGCCAAGGGCAATAGTACGCAGAAGTAAGAAGTCTGGCCGTACCTACACAGAGACAGAAACAAACATATGATTAACACAAATAACGTAATTAATTAAAAGTACTTATGATTAAGTAATCTTAATATCAAAATAAGGGCTTCTGTGTATGTTGTGAGGTAACTGATTATGCTATGAAATTCATGGCTTTAGAATACATCTCCATAAGCAATTATACTGTGGCAACTTATTTCTAAAATGTTGGAAATGTTGATGACTAATATAAACTCCCATAGAGTCCTGTGATTCAGGAAATTCCCAAGAACTCTCCCTCAAAAAAAGGCAAACTATATAGAGCAATTTTTTATCCCAATGCTGTGAAGCACAACAGACCTGGTCCAGCAAGTAAGGGGTGCTTGGTGCCACCATCCACTCAGCAATAGCTTTGTTATTGCTTCTGAAGTATATCATTCCTAAGGCTAATGTTGCTCCTGGGGCAGTTACATCAATGTTGACACAGTCTCCTTCCTTTTGGTGAATATCATTGTAAAAGGTATTAGGACAAAGAAAATGAGGAAACAGAAAGAAAAGAAAAGAGAAGAAAAAATACACATATCCTTAAACAATTATTGCAATATCTCAAAATGTATGCATTACCATCATTCACTCTACAAAATCTGTAGCTGTGATCCTCAATTATTAACCCATAATTGACGGGTAGCATTCATAGAGGCCGGGGCCTTGCTGCCGGGGGCTTATATCGTCGCCCGAGCATGCGCGACCACTCATGCCAAATACCAGCATCCCATGCCGTTTCTTCGTAATACTACGAAGATATGTTGTATTTTCAATTTTCATTATTTTTTACAGTCTCTACTTGCCAAACTTCCTGATAAATCGAGACTGAAGGGTATTTTTGTTGTTATATAGACTCCATAGTTGATCATTATTCGGTCTATAGTCCGAATAAAATAAGCAGTGTGTGGCATCATGGAATTGAAATTGTAGGTTTGTTGCATTTTTTTTGTTTGTTGCATGGTAAAAATGAGAAAGTGTTAGAACCGACTTAATCACACTTTCACTGGCAAAAAAATAATCTTTTGCCGTGATTGTAACAAAAAAAACTCATGGCATGTCCATGCATACTCTATGGCATGTGCGTACGTGCCCCCGGCAGATGGTCCCGACATGTCATGGCATGTACGTACATGCCACCCGTCGGCAATGGGTTAACAACCCACAAAATAATTTTGCATACACATCTTTACACAACACCTTGAGAATCTCATTACCTTAATCTGGTAGCTAGGGGACTTATATTTATCCTTATGAACACCTAAGAGAGGCTTCTTGTGGCCACCTTCGATGTAGTGGTAGAGTTCTCCCGCTATGTTGAGGTCAGTGAACCCTGCTGCTTCCCCACCGCGACCAAACAGCACAAGGCCCAGAGCTAAGCCAGCTGCCAGGGAGTAGGACTCACGGTCATTTGAGTTCTCCATCTCTGGTCCTGGCGGACGCCCGATCTCCTGGAGAAGGACCTCTGCCATGTGACGATGGGCAGTGTCCTGATACACTAGACCAACTCCTATGATTGCAGCAACCTGTTAAATTTGAATGATATTGATAGTTCAACATTATTTTCCAAGGTCCTGAATTCAAGCAAAAAATATGGAATTACTGCAAAACCTATAAAACATTAGAAAGTTTCTAAACATCCAGTTTCCAAGGGATATTGCTCAAAAGATTTCCAGTTCACATTCCACTGACCTGTACAGTGTGTGGAACATCAAGCTCTGTTGAAGTGGGAGGCAAAAGACACTCCAGGTGAACACTAAGTAATTTTGTTGTTTGGATATCCATTGTACCTCTCTTCGCTACTGATATACCCAGCAACAGCCCTACACACGTCATCTCATGACCTCTTGCAAGATAGTCATGCATGTTAACAGTCGCCAGGTTGCGCAAGTGACCATTCAGACCAAGGGCCATCAGAAATCCTGCATGTTCAGTTGGACTATCAAGAGATCCCTTGGGTTTGTTGTAGACAATCCAGGTTGAGTCAATTTCCCCACAGTTTGGTGCTATTTTCAGCCCTGCTGCCACTCCATTGTGGAAGTGTGGCCACATGTCCATATTTGGTGGGACTTCAATTGTGGAGAGATCAATTGTGGTTCCTCGAGGAGGTGCCTTCCCTGATAAATTCAGTTTGGGAATAGGAAGGGTTTCAGTTATTACAGGAGCAGAAGAATACAAAGTAAACATGCCTCGGCCAACAGGCAGTGACATAGTTCTGATGCAAAGGGCGTATAGGTGCCTTTCTTGCTCTTCCAAAAACTCATGATCTGACACCTCTGGCCTCTGAATGATGTTGATAGTGACAGCACGTGAGGAGCACAGCATCCGCCTTACCTCAGATATACGTTGATCTTCCCTCCATCTCAGAGCCAACATATCCATGTCAAGTGTCTCCATACCATCCTCCTCATCCTTGGATGTTGGTGAGACCTTCCTGGCCTCTTGGGTTGAATCAGGGTCTCTGTGACACCTGACTTTTATATTGAATGGATCTTTCCCTCTGCTCCCCGTTTCCTTTTCATTCTTGGCTGCTTCTTCCCTGTGAGCAACAAGGTCAGGTCTATGGATGAGGTGATAGGCTGAGGCTGGCCAATCCTGTGGTGGACATGTCCGGCACATGTGCTGAGCATTCATGAGCAGGAGAGATACACCAGGTGCAAGAAGCTGGATATCTCTAACTGTGAGTCCCAGCTGGTTGGTAAGTAGGACAATCTTTTCATGAATACTAGGATTTTTCTCTAAAGGATACTGTGGACTCATGGATACATCTATTGAGACAAATGGTTTCTGGCCACTGGAGCTGATACGGCGGAGAAAGCGCTCCAGGGGGATGTCCTGGAGAGAACAATCAGCAGCCGCTACAGAGTACAAGAGAATGATGTTCTTTGTAGTTGTGCAGACCTGGGGGATATATGGGAACGGTTCTGGTTCTATACCCCCCATGATCATATACAAATGTGCCAAGACATGTGGGGGATTCATAGTGAAGTATGCTGGGAATGTAAGCTTCTGTGCTTCTTCAACTGGGACTTGAGAAGGAGGACCATGGAGTGGGCAGATAGTTGGGAAATCACGCCAGTAATGGTGAAGATAATGGGTGGCTTGGAGATCAGAAGCAAGTTGATCTAGACATGTCACCAATAAACTGCAATATTCCCAGTGCAAGATGTTTAGCTTGAAATCCTCATAAACTAAATGGAGAGCAAAGAGGATGGCTGGCAGGTGAGAAAACAAGGGAGCTTTGGTGTTCACTGAGCCACTGTTTACCTCCTGGCTCTTCTGCACGACTCCCACTCTCTGCAGACCCAACATTTCACTCAAAGAATTTCCTGCTGCCATGTGGAAAGGTGAAGACAGCATGTACTCCCAGTCATTGTCTGAACCACTTTCAGCTGCACGGAATTTCTTGGTTGCAACGAGAGGACTACAGGAACCAGAGGTTTCAACAGGACACATGAGAGCCAGTTTATCTGTATCATAACCAATCATGGAAAGGAGCATCATTGAAAACATCATCCACTCCCCTTGAGGTGAGAAATCACCTGAACCAGGAGCATTTCGTGTTGCATACCATTTGTTGACCAACTTGAGTGCAGCTTCCCGTGGCAAGATGTATTTCAGAGCAGTCAATGAGTGTTTGACAAGAGGTGATGAGGTCATTTCTGGGAGTGTTATCCTATAGAAATTTCCACTAGCATGTTCCAGTGTGACCCTAGTGTCTGTGGGGTCGCGGAGGGCTACAATAGCCGAGGACAACGGGAGTCCAGTGTCTTCAGAAAATGACCCTTCAAAATTGGACCTTTCAGAGATGACTGGCGAGAGACCCACCTCAAACTTTGCATCTAATGCAGAAGCTGGTCGACTGGATGTGAGGAGGCTAGAACGGCGGAGGGGAGTTGTCGAGGGGCTTTGTAGCCGAGATGATATGTTCAGGGATGAGAAGTCCTTAAACAAAGAGGAATTGAAAGTTGGGAGTCCCAACAAGTTTATGCGGCTTACGTGCACAACTCCTGTATAGAGAGAGAGGCTGCTGCTTCCATCAACAACAATCATCATCTTGAGAGTTTTGATAGGCAGAGCATCCTTAGCTGGGATAGAGGAGATGGAGCCAAAGATGAGACTTGAGCGATCGTTTGTGTAATCGTACTTGATGCATCTGAGCATACCTGCCTGAGAGAGCATCAGGCACAAGTACCTCTGGCCCACACTGTCCTCTGTCAGGAAGGCCTTCGTGGCGCGGCCGAGAGAGTTGTCAGTCCAGAGGTGGTCCAGGCAGAGGTCGGGGACGAGGGGCTCCGACTCCGCTAGCGTTTCATTCAGAGCCGAGTGGAGAGGTGTGCAGGGGGTACGGGGGTAAGGGGAGCGTGAGGGTGACGGGCTAATGGTGAGCCGCAGATGCTGCCCACTGAATATCGAAGGTGACTGGGTCCGGCTGGGTACAAGGAAAAGGTAAGATTAATAAAACCCTGCCTAAGCAAATAATGACACATCATACTCCCAAAGGGATGGA
>NC_051428.1:6187625-6192625 GCF_015228065.2 Penaeus monodon | reverse complement strand
AGGAGGAGGAGGAGGAGGAGGAGGAGGAATAAAAGATTAAGAAATGATGATGATGATGGTGATGAATAAAAAAAAAAAAAAAATCTATGATGAATTAAAAAAAAAAAAAATGGTGAATAAAAACTGAAAAAAATGATGATGAATAAGAAAATTAAAAAATGATGGTGATGATGAATAAAATTTTTAAAAAATAATGATGATGAAGACGATGATGAATAGAAAATGGAAAACTCTTCTGACCTGTCGGTTCCTCGGGTATGGGTTCACCAAGTAGTGCCGGCTGATCAGGGTACGTGTAGAATGTGGCAAACAGGGCATGCTGAACTGGTGAGTCACATGTCATACTCTTGATGATTTGCCGAGACCCAATGTTGCCTGCCAGACCTCGAGACCAGACTACTGTTGAGCCGCTGACATAGAGCTCCTCCTCAGTCAGGTCATCGGCACTCTGCCTGACTTCCCACCAATCCTGCATGGTTGAGATTTATCAATAAGACTTTCAACATGTAAATGTTAATAAAAGGATTTTATATCACAAGAATACTGTGTAAAGTATCATCATGAATATACTATTAAGTCTAATTTATAACATCTACACAAATATACCAATACTTAAATCATTCATCTTCTCATATGAGTAATGGATAATACCTGATCTCATTTTCAAACAGATAATTTAATAACATCACTGACAAATTTAATCCTTTATTTCCTCATATTTCCACTTCAATCAAGTAATACATACCATAATCATACCCCTAAAGCACCACACCACTGGCATACCTTAGACGCATTGATGGAGACCGTGTCGAGTTGCCGCAGGAGGTCCAGGTGAGGGGGGGTGGTCGTGGGCCTTGCAGGAGGGAGCCCCACCTCTCCAGGGTGACAGGAGATGTAGTCCCGCCCGAACGGCACATACTCCTGAGCATCCCCACACGAGATCATGATCTTGGAGTTCCCCAAACCATCCAGATTTGCTCAGTCTGCCGGTCAGGAGACAAAACATTGCAATGGCATAGCTACATACCACTGTTAACTTGGGGAAGTAAAAGAAAAATAATATACACATCAGAAATGCATAACCTGTGAGTAATTAAGAATTTTTACATGAACAGGAAGTCAAAATTGTAAGACTCAACAGAAAGACAATACAGGAAAAAATTACAATGAGAAATCACGCCAAAAATAACAGACAAAAAACAAAGCACAAAACTCAAGCTTCTCGTCATCAAAACAAGCAAATAAACACGATACTTGAATACCCTTGCCATTCACAAAAACAAAAAACAAAAAAAACACAAAACACAATCCACTTCTTCTCACACCATAACAGTCCCAAATATCCCTAGGATAACATGTATTTTTCTTTATTAATATACCTAACGCCTCTCCTAGTCAAATCACACAACAAGACTTGCACATTCGAAAGAAAAATCACGCTTTGCCGGCCCTACCGTTCTCCACAGCGTAATAGCAAAAGCTCGCGTCGTTCAAATGGTAAACAACAATCAGCTGATGGACAAGTGAAGGGCGACATGCGCAAAGTATTCCACGGGTATTATCATGAATGGAAAAACACTCTTCCGTGCTGATACAATGGAAGAAAAAAACACAATACAAAAACTAGATTTATTGAAAATGAGACTACAGTTTCGAAATCCACCTGGGTTCCATCCATCCTCATATGACCTGAGGATGGAATACAGGTGGATTTCGAAACTGTAGTCTCATTTTCATTCTCATTTTCAATAAATCTAGTTTTTGTATTGTGGGTATTATTATAATTGTTTTTATCATCATCATCATCATCATCATCATCATCATTATTATTATTATTATTATTATTATTATTATTATTATCATTACTATTACTATCATTATTATCATTATTATTGTTGTTATTATTATTATTATTATTATTATTATTATTATTATTATTATTATTATTATCATCATCATCATTACTACTACTACAACTACTACTATATAATATGTATGTATTATTATATATAATATATATATTATATATAATATATATAAATATATAAATGCACACACACACAACACACACACACACACACACACACACACACTGGACTGAGGACCCCAGCCTGTGATCCATTTTCTAGTGGCATGTGCTGTGATAGGTGACCTTGGAATCTGACTTTGGCTGTTCTGTTCCTGAAACAGTCACCTATCCAGGTCAAGAGCTTTCCTTTGATTCCCCTCTGGATCAGGGTCTCCTGAACAGGAAGAGGACTTGCTAATCCAAAAGCCTTCTCCAGGTCTAGGAATACTACCACAGATGTGACAATGCTAGTTGTGCTTAAGAGCGTGTCTATGCTGTATGTTGTCCTCATGCCCCTTGTGAGCCAACGGAGGTGTTCATGTGGGGGCCCCATTTCCCATTGGAGTCGGTTTAGTACCATTCTCTCGGCCGTCTTGCCCAGACAGCTAAGGAGAGAGATGGGGCGGTACTTCCCTGGCTCCTTTGGTTTTGGAATGGGACTTGTTTCAGCCTTCTTCCAACTCTGGGGTAGAATGGAAGTTTCCCAGGACTTGTTGATGAGTTGCATGAATGCAAGGTCACCTGCCAGTCCTAGGTGGGTAATGATGGGGTAGGAGATCCCATCAGAACCCTGGACTGAACGAGAACTGTTTTTCTTAGTTCCCTCAGAGAAAAGATAACATCTGAGTTACCGTGTTCGGCTGCCCTTTCTCTAATATGAGCAGGTCTGCTTGGTTGTAGGCGTTCTTGGTTTGCCCTCAGTTCGGATGGCAGACTGTTGCTGCTTGTTCTTGCAGATAACTTGTGCACCAGTCTGTTTGCCTCTGATTGAGGGTCGTGGTGTATGCACCTCGGGGCTGAGCAGCTGGTAGCTCGCCTGACCCATTGCCACAGCTCTGTAAGGGTGGTTCGGTGGCCAAAGGACTCACACCAGCCACATTTCCTGCCTAACTTCCTTTGCATCCATGACAACTAGGAGGGCCAGATTGTCAGGGGTTCTCTGTTTTCAGATTTATTTTCTGCACATGTTCACTCGTCATTAAAGTACCAGGCATCTTTGTAACTCCTGGACCAAGGCTAAGTTTTAGGTATGGTCTGAAGGGCTTGCCAGTAAGCCTTGTCTGTTTTCCATCTAGGATTGTGCTGTGGCACACTGGACTACTGTACGCATTATACAACTTGAGGGCCCAACACCAGGTGAATCTCAACAAGAGATTCAACATCATCTCCACAGTGTGGTGCATCGGCTATTGCAGAGCAGGGGATTGTTGCTCTGAGCAGGTGATCAAGCCTCTTTTGCCAGCTATGCTTGGCAGAATAAAGACACGATACCCTGAGAAGTGAACAGTCCCCTCTTGATCGCGATATTGCATGGAGGATGGTATTTCTTGTATTAAAGCCATTGATGTTCCACTGTAGTATGCTTAGATTGTGTGTCATGATGTTAGTTGGTGTTACTTACATCTGAGACGTCTTTATATGCAGATTCATAGTTAGTTTCCCTATCAGTGGTGGTATTTGACATGTTGGGGTCTGACAACTCCACTGTGAAGTCCCCGCTGATTGAGGGATCTTCATCTGTTTTGGGTTGTTTGTCAGGCTATCTATGGGTCAACTGGGAGGTGGAGAGCCTTTGGTAGCTGTGGCTTTTGTTGGTTGGGCTTTTCTGTTTTCAGGCTTTGTGTATTTTTAGCCTTTGCTGGCTTTACCTGGGTAAAATCAATCTGCACAGATTCAGCTTGTTTTGGCCCTGCCTGTGAGGACTTGGCTAGGGTTGGAGTAGGGAGGGAAGTCTCGTCCTGAGGTGGGGTAGGGGCTGGTTTGGCTCTGTCCAGCTTCCACCCTTTCAGGGCTGCATCAGTCTGGGTCATCGCCGTCATGGCGACCGTGACTGCCTTCTCCGCCTCCTCACTCGACCTCCCCAAAGCTGTTGTGACTGCAGTGACTGCAGTAGTCATAGGAGAGTCATATCTCCCTCATCAAAGAGATGATCGTCTCTTGTGGAGGCTTTTGCAGTGTTCTTTGAACTTTTGTTCCTCTGGTTCTTTTTCTTAACACTTTTAAGAGCCAGCAACTCCTTTTTAGTGGAGATGTCCGGTGTCGGCTGGGGAGGTGCTTCCTTCCTCTTAGGAGGTCGAGGAGCCTTTTCCCTTTTGTTCTGTCCCCCTTGGGTGCTTGGGGGAGCAGGAACAAAGTCTGGTCGCTTTTTGGCAACCTCTTGTCGCCTGAGGACTGCCTCCTTCCTGACAAAGAAGCCAGGCTCCAGGCACAATGCCTTTTGGCACAGTTGGGATCTTTGGCTTTTGCGTCCCTTTGGCCATCCTGGTGTGCCTTACCCCAACCACCACAGATTTATGTTCTATCCCCCTGTAGTATTTAGTGAATTTTGTTATATACAGACGGCTCCACATGTGCTCAGCCGGCAAAGAGTCTATCAGTAAGCCCTAGTGACCAAGCCTGATTTCCCCATCCCTTGAATTGGCGGGAAAATGTGTTTTTCTTTTAAATACAATTGATATCATACTGATACTGTTATTGATGTTATGATTACTAAATTGTTATTAAAATCTTAGTAACATGTAAGATAAGGAAATAATGCAAAAGACCCTTTCCATTCTTTCTTTGTTGGATTTCTTGGCTATCAACCAGCGGCATGTGGCCAAGGTTTTTAAGCCAATGGATCCTATTTATTCTATCAATCTATATAAGGTCATAAAGTTTTGTCTCCCTTAGAAAAGGGATTACTTTACTGATGATTCTTTCATCATCTGATATTATATATGATAATGTAAAGTCTTTATTTTTTTGTTGGAAATAATTTCTAAGCTGGTGTCTATGGTTTCTCTATCTATTGCATGTTATGAGGATATGGTTGATGGTAAGGTTGGTGTTGCATGGGAACACCGTGGAGGGAAATTCTTTCGTATAGGGAGTGAGTGTGTCAATCTGTGCTTGACCTAAGGCGGCCAACACCACCTCCCCCTCCCTCTTT
>NC_051428.1:6177663-6187525 GCF_015228065.2 Penaeus monodon | reverse complement strand
TCACCTCTTACATGCATTAACATTTTATAGACATGATTAGCAATAATTCTAATGATTTCATTTAGAATATAGTTGCTGCAAGCTAAAAGTTGTAAAGCTATCAACAAATAAAACACCAAATGAAGCCAAATTGCCAAAGGTGTGAAGCCCAGCAATCACCTGCCCAATCTATCACAATCTTTACATATCTTATAACTTAATAATCTTAATTTTGGGGTGCTAGAACATAGATGAAAAGTAGATAGTTTTACAAGACCCAGTCCCTGTCGACTGAACATTAAAGCATGTTATCCCTTACAACAATCACTTCAATAAAGCACTGGCCTTTGAAACTGGTAAAGTGGTCTTTCATCACACACCATATTTTAGTGTGACTGGGAGATAGTGTGGGTAAACAGGTATATTTGGCATTTTTCTATCTCCTCCAAATGTTCATACTTAGTTCTTGCCTACTTCTCTTCCCATCTAACCCTCACCCTTAAGTCATCAGTCTACCACACCCATTATTCAATCCCCCCCCCCCAAATAATTTTTCTTTATGACATTATTCACTTTTGATAATTAATTTTATATATATATATATATATATATATATATATATATATATATATATATTTATTTTATTATATATATAAAAATATATATATATATATATATATATATATATATATATATATATATATATATATATATATATATATATATATATATATATAAATACATGACAATTACAATAAACAGTCCCCATCACATGAATTATAATGAAAACATATGTCATTACATTATATGCGTTTTGTGTACGATTCAGAATGTTTACCCATTTTCAGTCATACAGTACAGATAACTCTTTCGAATCTGATGCTAAGGTGTTTAGTTTAACTATTCGACATTCCAGCACAAAACATGCATTTTTTGGTAAAACAAATGATCTGTACAAAGTGCTTTTATAGTCTATACAAAGTAATGGTAAATACACAATCACTTATCAGACTATGAACATCTTTGTATTCATCAATCTGATAATAATCTCTATGGAGGAGGAGGAGGTTGAGGAGGAGGAGGAGGAGGAGGAGGAGGAGGAGGAGGAGGAGGAGGAGGAGGAGGAGGAGGAGGAGGAGGAGGAGGAGGAGGAGGAGAAGAAGGAGGAGGGGGAGCAGGAGGAGGAGGAGGAGGAGGAAAAAGAGGAGGAGGAGGAGGAGGGGGAGGGGGAGGGGGAGGAGGAGGAGGAGGAGGAGGAGGAGGAGGAGGAGGAGGAGGAGGAGGAGGAGGGGAGGAGGAGGAGGGGGAGGAGGGGGGAGGAGGGGGAGGAGGAGGGGGAGGAGGGGGAGGAGGAGGGGGAGGAGGGGGAGGAGGAGGGGGAGGAGGAGGAGGAGGAGGAATAAAAGATTAAGAAATGATGATGATGATGGTGATGAATAAAAAAAAAACAAAAAAAACTATGATGAATTAAAAAAAAAAAAAATGGTGAATAAAAACTGAAAAAATGATGATGAATAAGAAAATAAAAAAATGATGGTGATGATGAATAAAATTTTTAAAAAATAATGATGATGAAGACGATGATGAATAGAAAATGGAAAACTCTTCTGACCTGTCGGTTCCTCGGGTATGGGTTCACCAAGTAGTGCCGGCTGATCAGGGTATGTGTAGAATGTGGCAAACAGGGCATGCTGAACTGGTGAGTCACATGTCATACTCTTGATGATTTGCCGAGACCCAATGTTGCCTGCCAGACCTCGAGACCAGACTACTGTTGAGCCGCTGACATAGAGCTCCTCCTCAGTCAGGTCATCGGCACTCTGCCTGACTTCCCACCAATCCTGCATGGTTGAGAATTATCAATAAAACTTTCAACATGTAAAAGTTAATAAAAGGATTTTATATCACAAGAATACTGGTGTAAAGTATCATCATGAATATACTATTAAGTCTAATTTATAACATCTACACAAATATACCAATACTTAAATCATTCATCTTCTCATATGAGTAATGGATAATACCTGATCTCATTTTCAAACAGATAATTTAATAACATCACTGACAAATTTAATCCTTTATTTCCTCATATTTCCACTTCAATCAAGTAATACATACCATAATCATACCCCTAAAGCACCACACCACTGGCATACCTTAGATGCATTGATGGAGACCGTGTCGAGTTGCCGCAGGAGGTCCAGGTGAGGGGGGGTGGTCGTGGGCCTTGCAGGAGGGAGCCCCACCTCTCCAGGGTGACAGGAGATGTAGTCCCGCCCGAACGGCACATACTCCTGAGCATCCCCACACGAGATCATGATCTTGGAGTTCCCCAAACCATCCAGATTTGCTCAGTCTGCCGGTCAGGAGACAAAACATTGCAATGGCATAGCTACATACCACTGTTAACTTGGGGAAGTAAAAGAAAAATAATATATGCATCAGAAATGCATAACCTGTGAGTAATTAAGAATTTTTACATGAACAGGAAGTCAAAATTGTAAGACTCAACAGAAAGACAATACAGGAAAAAATTACAATGAGAAATCACGCCAAAAATAACAGACAAAAAACAAAGCACAAAACTCAAGCTTCTCGTCATCAAAACAAGCAAATAAACACGATACTTGAATCCCCTTGCCATTCACAAAACAAAAAAACAAAAAAAAACACAAAACACAATCCACTTCTTCTCACACCATAACAGTCCCAAATATCCTAGGATAACATGTATTTTTCTTTATTAATATACCTAACGCCTCTCCTAGTCAAATCACACAACAAGACTTGCACATTCGAAAGAAAAATCACGCTTTGCCGGCCTACCGTTCTCCACAGCGTAATTGCAAAAGCTCGCGTCGTTCAAATGGTAAACAAAATCAGCTGATGGACAAGTGAAGGGCGACATGCGCAAAGTATTCCACGGGTATTATCATGAATGGAAAAACACTCTTCCGTGCTGATACAATGGAAGAAAAAAAAACACAATACAAAAACTAGATTTATTGAAAATGAGACTACAGTTTCGAAATCCACCTGGATTCCATCCATCCTCATATGACCTGAGGATGGAATACAGGTGGATTTCGAAACTGTAGTCTTCTCATTTTCAATAAATCTAGTTTTTGTATTGTGGGTATTATTATCATTGTGTTTTTATCATCATCATCATCATCATCATCATCATCATTATTATTATTATTATTATTATTATTATTATTATTATCATTACTATTACTATCATTATTATCATTATTATTGTTGTTATTATTATTATATTATTATTATTATTATTATTATTATCATTATTATTATTATTATCATTATTATTTTTTTTTTTATCATTATCATTACTACTACTACAACTACTACTATATAATATGTATGTATTATTATATATAATATATATATTATATATAATATATATAAATATATAAATGCACACACACACACACACACACACACACACACACACACACTCTGGACTGAGGACCCCACCCTGTGATCCATTTTCTAGTGGCATGTGCTGTGATAGGTGATCTTGGAATCTGACTTTGGCTGTTCTGTTCCTGAAACAGTCACCTATCCAGGTCAAGAGCTTTCCTCTGATTCCTTTCTGGATCAGGGTCTCCTGAACAGGAAGAGGACTTGCTAATCCAAAAGCCTTCTCCAGGTCTAGGAATACTACCACAGACGTGACAATGCTAGTTGTGCTTAAAAGCGTGTCTATGCTGTATGTTGTCCTCATGCCCCTTGTGAGCCAACGGAGGTGTTCATGTGGGGGCCCCATTTCCCATTGGAGTCGGTTTAGTACCATTCTCTCGGCCGTCTCGCCCAGACAGCTAAGGAGAGAGATGGGGCGGTACTTCCCTGGCTCCTCTGGTTTTGGAATGGGACCTGTTTCAGCCTTCTTCCAACTCTGGGGTAGAATGGAAGTTTCCCAGGACTTGTTGATGAGTTGCATGAATGCAAGGTCACCTGCCAGTCCTAGGTGGGTAATGATGGGGTAGGAGATCCCATCAGAACCCTGGACTGAACGAGAACTGTTTTTTCTTAGTTCCCTCAGAGAAAAGATAACATCTGAGTTACCGTGTTCGGCTGCCCTTTCTCTAATATGAGCAGGTCTGCTTGGTTGTAGGCGTTCTTGGTTTGCCCTCAGTTCGGATGGCAGACTGTTGCTGCTTGTTCTTGCAGATAACTTGTGCACCAGTCTGTTTGCCTCTGATTGAGGGTCGTGGTGTATGCACCTCGCGGCTGAGCAGCTGGTAGCTCGCCTGACCCATTGCCATAGCTCTGTAAGGGTGGTTCGGTGGCCAAAGGACTCACACCAGCCACATTTCCTGCCTAACTTCCTTTGCATCCATGACAACTAGGAGGGCCAGATTGTCAGGGGTTCTCTGTTTTCAGATTTGTTTTCTGCACATGTTCACTCGTCATTAAAGTACCAGGCATCTTTGTAACTCCTGGACCAAGGCTAAGTTTTAGGTATGGTCTGAAGGGCTTGCCAGTAAGCCTTGTCTGTTTTCCATCTAGGATTGTGCTGTGGCACACTGGCCTACTGTACGCATTATACAACTTGAGGGGCCCAACACCAGGTGAATCTCAACAAGAGATTCAACATCATCTCCACAGTGTGGTGCATCGGCTATTGCAGAGCAGGGGATTGTTGCTCTGAGCAGGTGATCAAGCCTCTTTTGCCAGCTATGCTTGGCAGAATAAAGACACGATACCCTGAGAAGTGAACAGTCCCCTCTTGATCGCGATATTGCATGGAGGATGGTATTTCTTGTATTAAAGCCATTGATGTTCCATTGTAGTATGCTTAGATTGTGTGTCATGATGTTAGTTGGTGTTACTTACATCTGATACGTCTTTATATGCAGATTCATAGTTAGTTTCCCTATCAGTGGTGGTATTTGACATGTTGGGGTCTGACAACTCCACTGTGAAGTCCCCGCTGATTGAGGGATCTTCATCTGTTTTGGGTTGTTTGTCAGGCTATCTATGGGTCCACTGGGAGGTGGAGAGCCTTTGGTAGCTATGGCTTTTGTTATGTTGGGCTTTTCTGTTTTCAGGCTTTGTGTATTTTTAGCCTTTGCTGGCTTTACCTGGGTAAAATCAATCTGCACAGATTCAGCTTGTTTTGGCCCTGCCTGTGAGGACTTGGCTAGGGTTGGAGTAGGGAGGGAAGTCTCGTCCTGAGGTGGGGTAGGGGCTGGTTTGGCTCTGTCCAGCTTCCACCCTTTCAGGGCTGCATCAGTCTGGGTCATCGCCGTCATGGCGACCGTGACTGCCTTCTCCGCCTCCTCACTCGACCTCCCCAAAGCTGTTGTGACTGCAGTGACTGCAGTAGTCATAGGAGAGTCATATCTCCCTCATCAAAGAGATGATCGTCTCTTGTGGAGGCTTTTGCAGTGTTCTTTGAACTTTTGTTCCTCTGGTTCTTTTTCTTAACACTTTTAAGAGCCAGCAACTCCTTTTTAGTGGAGATGTCCGGTGTCGGCTGGGGAGGTGCTTCCTTCCTCTTAGGAGGTCGAGGAGCCTTTTCCCTTTTTTTCTGTTTCCCTTGGGTGCTTGGGGGAGCAGGAACAAAGTCTGGTCGCTTTTTGGCAACCTCTTGTCGCCTGAGGACTGCCTCCTTCCTGACAAAGAAGCCAGGCTCCAGGCACAATGCCTTTTGGCACCGTTGGGATCTTTGGCTTTTGTGTCCCTTTGGCCATCCTGGTGTGCCTTACCACAACCACCACAAATTTATGTTCTATCCCCCTGTAGTATTTAGTGAATTTTGTTATATACAGACGGCTCCACATGTGCTCTGCCGGCAAAGAGTCTATCAGTAAGCCCTAGTGACCAAGCCTGATTTCCCCATCCCTTGAATTGGCGGGAAAATGTGTTTTTCTTTTTAATACAATTGATATCATACTGATACTGTTATTGATGTTATGATTACTAAATTGTTATTAAAATCTTAGTAACATGTAAGATAAGGAAATAATTCAAAAGACCCTTTCCATTCTTTCTTTGTTTCTTGGCTATCAACCAGCGGCATGTGGCCAAGGTTTTTAAGCCAGTGGATCCTATTTATTCTATCAATCTATATAAGGTCATAAAGTTTTGTCTCCCTTAGAAAAGGGATTACTTTACTGATGATTCTTTCATCATCTGATATTATATATGATAATGTAAAGTCTTTATTTTTTTGTTGGAAATAATTTTAAGCTGGTGTCTATGGTTTCTGTATCTATTGCATGTTATGAGGATATGGTTGATGGTAAGGTTGGTGTTGCATTGGGAGCACCGTGGAGGGAAATTCTTTTCGATATAGGGAGTGAGGTGTGTCAATCTTGTGGCGTTGACCATAACACCAACACCACCTCCTCCCTTCTTTTCTTTCTTTGGGCTGTCCCCCACGGCTCTATTGCAGCATTGATTTTGTTTGTGAGTTGGAGGCTGGTCCACTCACTTTGCCACAGGAGATGTATTTTTGCTTTTATAAAGGGACACAAAACACCTGAGATCTGTACGAACTATGGTAGCGTCCAGATTGCCAGTTGACCCGGCTAGTTTGTCAGCCTGTTCATTGCCATGGATACCAGAGTGACCTGGCACCCATATTAGCTTGATTGATTTGTTGGCACCATGTAACTTACGAATGATATTACCCAGCAGTTCATTTTTAGTGGTTTCTAAGGATTTAATAGCTTTAAGTGAACTTAATGAATCTGAGAAAATAACTATTCTATCGTGGGTCATCGATAGTGCAAAATAAAAACTTTGTCTATGGCAAAAAGTTCGGCAAGAAAAATCGATGTATGATTCGGCAGTCTGAACTTTAGTTCACATTCAGTCGACCATACACCCGCACCCACACACTCATCTGTCTTGGAGCCGTCGGTATATATATGAAAAAATTGAGATGTTTAATAAGGATCTCTCTGAACCTCTGGCGTACCTCCACCTCCGGCGCCATGGCCTTGGTTCATGGAAGCCAGGCTTCCATGGTAGAAAAATTGGGGGTTTCTCATGGCGCTATGTTTGACTGAACCAGGGTATCGATGGTAAAGAGATCTATACCGACTTTCTCGACGAGGTCGTGGAGTCTCGTGGAAAAGGGCCTAGTGCCTCCATTGCCATTAGGGTAGCTCGGGTCTCGAGCCACCTTTGCGGCATAGCTCAGTGCTAACTGAGTCGGAGTTTGAGTCGGAGGGGAGGTACTCCTGACTCCACCTCAAGACGCTCGATACGAGTACATTTTAGGGCTCCAACACACACATGCAAGCAAGCGTTCTGCACAACATCCAAACCTTTCAAACTTGTTCTTGATGCTGAACCATACACGATTGACCCATAATCTACTTTAGACCTAATCAGGGCTTTATATACCATTAGCAAAGACTGTCTATCAGCTCCCCATCTATTATCAGAAATGCTCTTTAATAAATTTAGTGCTCTTTGACATTTATTTTTTAACTGACCAATGCGGTCTTTCCAATTGAGTCTACTATCAAAAAGTAGACCTAAAATTTAGCAGAATTTTAAATAGGTATTGGGTGGTTGTCTAGAGTTAGCCTGATGTTCGGCTTCCTTCTATGGGAAAAAAATTACCCCAATACTCTTTCTAATGGAAACTTAAAAACCCCCAAACTGGAGGCCCCAATTATGAATCATATCCAGTGCCAATTGAATGCGATTTGCTGGGAATTCTGCATTATTGCTGGAATGCCATAATGCACAATCATCAGCGTACAGTGAGTATTTAAGATTCCGAGGAGATGTCATTAATCATACATAGAAATAATGTTGGTGATAAGGCACTTCCTTGTGGGACCCCGTTTACCTGGACAAAAATGTCCGAAAAAGTGACATTGTCGGAAAATAATTTGACAGAGAAAGTTCTGTCAGAAATGAAATTTTGAATAAAACAAGGTAAGTTTCCATGTAATCCAAATGTATAAAGTTTTCTGAGTAGGCCATATCACCATGTCATGTCGTAGGCTTTTTCTATATCTAAAAATACTAAAATCCAAATTTTTTTGGGGGCAATTGCCTCTTGAATGTGACTGTGCAGCTTTACTAGTTGATCGAGAGTTTGGCGTTCCTTTCGGAAACCGCACTGCTCGTCAACTAGCAAATTACTGGAATTTTAAAAATGTAATAGCCTAATGTTAACAATTCGTTCCATGGCGGTAGGAGATGGCAGATATGGGATTACCCCCTCCTTTCAGTATGGGAATGATGTGGGCCAAGTGCCATGAGTTTGGGAAAAAGTGGCTTTTCCAAATTTTATTGTACACTTCTAGCAACTTAATCATGTCATCATGATTAAGATGCTTTATCATCTCATATCGAATCTCATTGGGGCCTGGGGATGTTCCTCTACAGGCTTCTAGGGCTCGGACAAGCTCATCCATTGTTAGATCTTTATTGTAATCAAAGGTATCTCCTGTGGCATAAGTTGCTGTTCAGCTGCTTCCTTGATGGTCAGGAAGGCGGGATGGTAATTTGCTGAGCTGCTTGTATGAGAGAACTGCCTGGCGAGTGCATTAGCAATTAGTGCCCTCGTGGATGATGTTATTAATTTTGAAAGATTTTTTATCTTATTGATTTTATTGATAGTGGACCAGACCTCTGATATTTTGGTATTGCTATTAATTGTAGAGACAAAGCTCCGCCAGGAGTCTCTTTTTGCTTGTCTTATTACTCTACGAGCCCTAGCTCTTGCTTGTTTGTAATTGCAAAAGTTCTCATTTGTTATGTTATTTTTGAAAAGCCTGTAGGCCTTATTGCGTCGGCACAGCGCCCTGCGGCAATCTGGTGTCCACCATGGAACTCTATGCTTAACGCTATCTGTCGAAGTTTTAAGAATGGATAGCAATGCTGCTTCTATAATCGAATTCTGAATATTGTTTACTTTATCATCAGTTGTTTCTCCAACAAGTTCGAGCTTGACGCTCCTTGTGAAGGCGACCCAGTCTGCCCTTTTTACGTTAAATTTAGGTGCTGAAGGCGTTCTCACGTGTTGCACGAATATTTAATCAAAATAGGAAGATGATCGCTTCCCAACTAGTCGTCAATGGTGTGCCACAGGCACTTGGCTGCTATTGATGAAGAGACCAGTGATAAGTCAATGAAGCTCAAATTACAGGTATTATTGTACACCCGCGTCGAACTACCATCTTTCAGAAGGAGTAAATCAGACTCATTAATCAACTGAACTACTTGCTCACCTCTGCCATCCACCCACAGGGAACCCCATAACATATGATGAGCATTAAAATCACCTAAAATTACTTTATTTTGTGGCAGACTTTCCTGAAGAGCAAAGAGCTCATCATAGGCTATCACTGCATCAGGTGGACAAAAAGTGAAATATAGCCAGATACGTGCCATTAATTTTTACTTTGCATGCGACAAACTCCAAAGTAGAAACAATAGTCACTTCTGTAAAAGGGAGGCTTTGGTGGATGTACATGGCGACTCCGCCTCCACCTCCTCCATAATTTAAGGTCATTTACTTTAGATCTAAGACTTCAACAGTTCCATTGTATAATGGTCGCTGCGAAGATTACGTTTTATGGGGTTTGGAAGTACCTTGTCCGCCAGTTTTAATTTCTTTTTATGGGAGGGAGGCGCCTCCTCTCTCTCGCGGGATGGTTTGGAGACGGAAGCCTCCATGTCCTGCACCTCCTGGCGAGGAAGACGACTGACAGATTATGATCTGCTGCTCTCTCGAGAAGCCGATCGCGAGCCAGACGTAGTCCTCACAGAAGTAGCCCGGACGGGAAGGTGCGATCCAGACTGTGATTCAGTATCATCCTCCTTATGATGTTTATGCTGGGTTGATGCAGTCATTTTACCGACCAATTTAGTCAATTGATAAACT
>NC_051428.1:6125163-6157663 GCF_015228065.2 Penaeus monodon | reverse complement strand
ACAACGGTTAATCACGATGATTAATGATAGTAATAAGGATGATAATAATAGCAACGATAAAAATAATAATCATGATGATAATGAAGATAATGATAATAGTAATTATAGTAATAATAATAATGATACCAACAGTAGTAGTAATAATAAACAAAATAATAAAAACTTAGATCCGACTATGATCTCGGATATTTCACATCATCTCATAATAATTTAATCAAAATAATTAATACTTAATTTATATTTTATTTATTATAATAATTATATATAATTTATATAAGTTAAGAAAAGTTTTATCTAGTTTGGAATAAAGCAAGACTATAAAAGATGATTTATAAGATAAAAAAAGATAACATAATCCAACAAATAGAAGAATATAAAAATTATATGATATAGATATATAATAAATATATGATAATAATAATATATAATAATAACTATTATTATATGACACAGCAAAAATAAACAATAACAATCACATAGTAATTGATCAGATGTAAACAGTTAATAACAGAATACTATTAACAATGACCAAATATCATCATTATTACTCATTAACAAACAGTTAAAATGTTTCACACTAATCAATAAATGGTAATAGATAACAAAGCAACAGAAAAATATAATATAATAATCAAGCAGTCAAATAGAGCACTAAAACAATCACACACACCACAACACAACAATAAAACACACTAAAACAACACAATATATAATCATCATCATCCATACCATCATCATAAAAAATAAAAAAAATAATAAAAATACAAATAATAAAAAAAAATAAACATAATAACACAACTGAAATCACAAAGAATAACAACAACTACAATATATCAATGTAATGATAACAACATATCAATTATGGAATAGAGATACAACTAAATCAATGAACAAAGATCATAAAGCATATAATGAAATAAATACAAATAAAACATATATATATATAACATATATATATTACAATTAACAAACATCAAATTTGTGATAAAATAATAGTACAATAAAAAATGAAAATTATAATGCAAAAGAATAATCTAATAATAATAACAAGAGTTTGTAATCATAACAAAGATCCTTATCACAACAAACAATAATCAAACCATGATCATATATAATATATTATATAATATAACCAATAATCAATTTTATATAATACAGTTATATTATAACAGCACATCAGAATCCAGCACGAGGCGTTGATTCAAGCGGGAATCACAAATTATCATATATAATAGTATATATTTTTATATTTTTTATATTATATATACTTTTTTATACCAATTCTCTTTTTTTTTTTTCCTATAATAACCATGATAATGACAATATGAAAAGACATAATTAGCAAATAACAACGGGAGAGACTGCACAGATTGAGAAATGAAAAAAAATAAACCAGACCTCTACTAATAATAGGCACATGTATCCATCTGCCGTAAGATGGTCATTGTCTGCATAGCAGTGTATATCAGATTGGCGGAGAGGTTGTTCGAGTGGAACTTCGAATATTTACCTCATAATGGGATTTTCTTTTTTTATCTTATTCTTACTTTCTTTATATTTTTTATCATTTTATCTTTGCTATTTTCTTTTTTTACTTATTTTTTATTTTATTTTTATCTTTTTTCATTCTTTTATAATCGTATTTTCCTATACACCCACATCATAGACATGTATACACTATCAGTCATGCCCCCCCAATATTCCAGACAGCGACGACCAATGCATATGATATGCAACAATAATCCCTGTAATGCAACAACGAGACCATACAATCCTAACCCGCTCCTGCAGCGCACTTATTATCATGTCCTACTCGTCATTACATTACTTTCCTATATAATGCTACACATCATTACCTCTTCAAGTTATCTTCCGCTGCAGTACCATGCCTCTGAACTCGGTTCATCCTGGCTGGGCTTCATATCTCCGTTCAATTTCGTTACGATTCCGCGTCCTCCTGTGCCGCCTCGTCGCCAGGCGGGCATCTCGTCTAACGGGCTCGCTCTTCTCCTGCGGTCGTCGCCCCCAGGCCGCCGCCAATCTCTTCCCTCCACACCATCCCGGGACCGGGCCGTGCTGGGTCCATCTCCACGGCTGGCGGTGGTCGGGTCCTTCTGCCGCCCTGTCGAGGGAGAGGTGTGGCCGTGCAGGGCCTCCCGCTCGCCTTCTATCCAGAAGGGATCGACCACCCAGATGCCCTTAGTTCTTCTCCGCCATGAGGCCACGGGCTCGCCACGTGGTTCATCCTCGGCAGCAGTTTCAGGAGTCCCGCGCGTCGGCACCAGGTCGGTGGCTGCGGCGTCCGGGGGGAGTCTCTCGGGGGTGCAGGGAAGAGGCCCGTGGGGCTTGTCATAAGCTGTTTGTTTTATTTTATTTCATATATTCACATATCTATTTGATTATTCAACTGCAACGGCTTCCGGTCGGTGGCCGTGACGTTCCAAAACGAACTTCTGTTTGCTTGGCCGTAGTATTTAATTATCAGGATTATTTCATGTTTTAATCTTTTCTATAGCATTCTTGTTAGTCAATCATTCAGATATTTATTCCTGTTAACATACAATGCTGGGGCTTATTTTACTAAAGTACACATTTCACAAGATTTCACGATTCTAAATTTTCATTATCGACCGCTGAAGTCTTCACAAATCTGGCACCATTCATTTTTCAACGGAATTCTCAAGTTCCCGTTTAGAAGAAGATCTTGGGTAAGCATCAATGTTAAGTTTATTACCTAAAATACAAAGTCATAGCATCAATTTCAAGGTTTCCTAAGTAATCGTATCATTCCACGTTAAGTTTAATCAGCGAAATAGTAAGCAATCAAATTTTATGTTAACCATGTGATAACAATTTTAATTCCATTTTAATGATTCGAACTTTAATAAGCTGGGTTATGAAAGTAAACTATAATTATATAGATTTAATATTATATTAGCACCTGATATATTATATATTAATCTAATTATTTATTATAAAATAATATATTATACTATATAGTAGAATATATATTATAGAGAGAGAGAGAAGTGAAACGCATAGACGAGAGAGAGAGAGAGAAAGTGTTAAAAAAATAAAGAGTTGGTAAGATTAGATCAAAATTACACCAACATTTATGTAAAGTATAATATAATATTAATAATATATTGAATATAATATATAATCATATATAATATAATATATATTATAGGGAATCCATGTTATGCTGATCCCTAAGTTTCCCGTTTATAAAAAGGCGTGAAATTCCTAGTAAATAAAGTCATTCCAAGCGTATGAATAATCCAAATTAAGAAAGAAGAAAGAAAAAAAGAGAGTATAAAAAAAAAGAAAGAAAAGAAAAGAAGAGAAAAAAAAAAAATATATTATATTAAAAACAACAATAACAATGTTAATAATATATATAATAATAACATAATAATATAATAATATAATATATATATAATAATATATAATATAATAATAATAATATAATCAGTGTATGTATATCAGCTTCGTATATAAAAAAGCTAAATTCAGGTATAAAAATTATCAATATACCCAAATAATAAAATATATAAAAATAGATATATAATAATAAGATATATAATAAAAAATATATTAATATATAATATTATATATATATATATATATATATATTATATTATATATATATAATATATATTATATATATATATATTGGCTTTGTGTTGTTGTGTGTTTATTATATTATATGCATGCTGTTTAAACATGTGTTTAGGCATGCTGCTTCAGCCATGCTGTGTTTAGACCATTTGTGATATATATATTATATATATTATATATTAATATATATATATATATATATATATATATATATATATATTATTTATATATATATATATATATATATATATATTATATATATTAACTAAAAAATTAATGATAACACTTTTCTCTACCCTCCCTCCCTCCCACCACCTACCTCCTCCCCGCAGGTCTTTCCCCTAATAATACTATATAATTCTTTAAATCTGACCTTCCTGCCCTTGTGTTACTTCAACATCAGCGCCAGGTGGAGTATCTATTTCCGGTGATCGTTTGGTTTACTATCGATGGTGGACGCTGTGTTGGCCATCATGTGTGGTCATGCGCTTCGGGCAGAGCGACGCCTTGCTGGCCATGCGTGCCCTGCCTGCCTAGCCGTGCTCGGGCGGGGGTGCTTCTAGGCTTTAGGGGTGTGTTCTAAAACTGCTGCGGGCGGTTCCTCCCTGCCTCCCCGCGCGGGCCCGCCGCCGTCTCGCCGGGCGCTGGCCGTGCATCTGCACCTGCTCGGCGGCGTGCCGTCTAGCGCTGCGGGCGGGGCGTGTCCGTGCCTAGCCGTGCTTGCGGGCGGGTCGTGCCGTGTCGTAGCCGTGCTGCGGGCTGGGGCTGGCCTTGCCAAGCCGTGCTGGCGGGGCGTGCGTCCTAGCCGTGCGCGGGGGGCGTGCCGTGCCTGCCGTGCTGGGCGAGGGGGCGTGCCTTGCCTAGCCGTGCTGCGGGCGGGGCGTGCCTTGCCTAGCCGTGCTGCGGGCGGTCCCTGCCTTGCCTAGCCGTGCGGGCGGGGCGTGCCTTGCCTAGCCGTGCTGCGGGAGGGGCGTGCCTTGGCCTAGCCTGCGTGCTGGGCGGGCGTGCCTGCCTAGCCGTGCTGCGGGCGGGGCGTGCCTTGCCTAGCCGTGCTGCGGGCGGGCCGTGCCGTGCTTAGATCATGTTGTGCTAGGTCTTCCTTAGGGTATGCGTGGTTTAGACCATGCTGTGCTTAGGCCTGCTGGGGAGGCCTTGCTGGTGCTTAGGGCGGCTGCTGTAGGCCTGCTGGTTAGGCTGCTGTGTAGGCCATGCTGTGCTTAGGCCATGCTGTGTGTAGGCCATGCTGTGCTTAGGCCATGCTGTGTGTAGGCCATGCTGTGCTTAGGGCAGCTGGTGCTCACTGCTGTGTTTGGATCATGTTAGCCTTAGGCTTGCTCCGTGTTAAACCATGCTGTGCTTGGCCATGCTGTGTTTAGGGATGCTGCGTTCAGGCTGCTGTTTTAGGACCATCGTGTTTAGGCCATGCTGGTTGGGACCATGCTTTCAAGCCTGCTGTGTTTGACTGCCTGTTTCAGCCTGCTGTGTGAGGCCATGCTGTGTTCAGGCCATGCTGCTTTAGACCTGCTGTGGTGAGCCATGCTGTGTGGGAGCATGCCTGTCAAGCCATGCTGTGTTTAGACCATGCTGTGTTTAGATCATGCCGGTTAGCCAGCGTGTTGTAGCGTGCTGTGTTCAGGCCTGCTGTGTTTGCTGGCTGGGTTTAGACCATGCTGTTTGAGGATGGGCGTGCCGTCCAGCCGTGCTGTTTGACAGTGCTGTCTTCAAGCCTGCTGGGTGGCCGCTGTGTTCAGGCGCTGCTGTGCCTTGCTAGTGTTTAGACACGGGCGTGGGTCATGTGGTTGTGCGTGTGCCTGTCGTGCTGCGGGGTGTTAGGCCTTGACTCAGCCATGGGCGTGTTGGCCTGCTGTGTTTATGCGTGTTCGCCACTGCCTGTTTAGACTGTGGCTTGCTTAGCTATGCTGCTTTAGGCGGGCGTGCTGCTTGCTCTGCGTCTGGCTGCTCGTGCTTTAGTCCTGTTGTGTTCAAGCTGCTGTTTAGCCGTTGCGTTCGGGGTGCGTTCGTTTGACTATGTGTGCTAAGGCCATGCTGTTAGGCCATGATGTTTGACCTTGTTTGTAGCTGCGGCTTGTTTTTATGTGTGCTTGCGTTCAGGTCATTGGCTGTTTTAGCCTGCGCGTTCAAGTGACGCTGTGTTTAGGCCATGCTGTGTTTGCTTAGACCATGCTGCGTTCAGGCCATGCTGTGTTTAGGTCATGTTCCGTTCAGGCCATGCTGTGGTTAGGCCATGCTGTGTTTAGGTCATATTCCGTGCAGGCCATGCTGTGTTTAGGCCATGCTGTGTTCAAGCCATGCTGCATTCAGTTCATGCTGTTTTAGCCATGCTGTTTAGCCATGCATGTACTTTAGACCATGCTGTGTTTAGACCATGCTGCGTTCAGGCCATGCTGTGTTTAGACCAGGCTGCGTTCAGGTCCTGTGTTTAGACCATGCTGTATTTAGGCCATTTTGCGTTCAGGTCATGCAGCGTTCAAGCCATGCTGCGTTCAGGCCATGCTGCGTTCAGGTCATGCCGTGTTTAGGCCATGGTGTGTTTAGACCATGCTGCGTTCAGGCCATGCGTTCAGGTAGCTTTAAGCCATGCGTTTAGGCAGCTGTGTAGCCTGCTTACATGGCCATGTGTTTAGACCATGCTGGTTAGGCCAGCTTGCTTAGGTAACTGTGCTTAAGATATGCTGTGCTTGCGATAGCTGTGCTTAGGACCATGTTTTGCTGGGTTTGTTATACAGTCTTGTTTAGGTATTGTTCGCTGTCGAGGCTGAAGCAAACATTACTATGCTGATGTTTGCAATGCCTATGTTGCAGATATTGGATAGACCCGTAGTTAGCCTATATTGAACGAAAAATATCGTACCTAGCGATTAATTGCCAGGAATACGATAGACCTGATAACACTGTGCATTAGAAACTGTTTGAGTTCAAGGGAAATGAAAACGTATTCTTCCATACTTTTTCGTCTAGAATTCTTTATAAAACTTCGTGTATTATAAGCAAAAGAATAAAACTAGCCATGTTTTAGGCAGTTTTGGATTTTTGGTTTCGATATTTACAGTTTAAATTCTAGGCTGTTGTAATCAAAAGGAATATACATTCGAGAACAAGCTTTAACGCATGTGTATAGAAACCAATTCATGAGCAAGTAATAACTGAATGTAACTCTATATAAGATTTACTGTAAAATGACATAAAATCTCAATCTATTCAGTTGTTTAGGTGTGATGCACAATAGACATTATTGTGTGTAAATCTGGTGGTGCCTATTTCATAAAATTTATTTTAGTTGAAGGACACCGGATATCTACGTGTTAATCTGTGGAACCACGAAATGTACTTCTCATTGTTGCATGTAATATGGATTGAATAAAAAAATGATATTAGACATTCTTTCATTATTCTTAATATGTTTGAATTAAAAAATGGAAGGATCTAATTATGCTTACACTCTTAATAAATGATAAAGGAAGGGAATCAAAAACACTTTTATAATCAAACGACATTTTTGACTATTAAAATTTTCATTCAAAAACGGTCTCAAGCTTTAGATTTGAAATATCCCACACTGTACATCAGTTTTTCACTGATGTCCACGTTTCCAAATTCCCGTTGGTTGTACTTTTGTCACAAGCCTCTTATTCCAGTCACGTGGTCTCTCATAATCATTATTCCACGGAGGAATGTGTTCGTTGATCGGTCGACCTTAGGAATTCCATTTTTCTTTCATTACACTGGTATAAACCATACACTGGGGGAGAGGTAGTAAATTCTGGCATACGCTTTTTAGAACACCATTAAAATATCGACCCGGATCACACTGGGGATCCTGTGGCTAAGATCATCGTGTTCATATCTTTGCTCTGTGCACTTTAGGTTTGGGTAGGCTGGGGGAGGGTCTTGGAAAAGAGTACTTTTTAGCGTGTGAAAAGGATGAAAAAAGGGAGACCCTTTTACATATATGAGAGAAGTGTAAGATAAAGTGACGGTGAAGATATGATAGTGACTGTAGAGTTATTTGGAAAAGAAAGGAATGGCAAGAAAGCAAAGGATTTACTGACTGGAATACTACGAGTTGGCGATCTACTGACCCGCTGTGTAAGCTAAAATAAGGTAACACACATATTATGTGACAGTATCATGTTGAAATGGAGAAAAGGTATGTAAAAAGAATATCTTCAAACCAAGATTTATTTAAACGTTTCGATTATATCTTCGTCAAAATCTTGTAATCGTAACGGAAGTAAAATAAATCGTCAAGTACATCTCTTTTTTACATATTCTTCTATCATACTTTTCTACACACATATATAACAAAGACGAACAAATAACGGCCTAAACTTTTGTATTAGTATTATATTTAATACATCACACAATCAGATATTATAAGATGGCCAGCCTACATACGCCACATATTTATCCTTAATGAATGTAGTCTTGCGATATTTCCTTCAAATTCTTGTGATTATTGATTGCCAGTTTTCGGTCAGTTTATTATCTATTCGGCATTTACCCAACTTACCCAATCATGTATTCAAACACAGAAAGCCTCAGTCGAATACACAACCATGCTGCTTTCCTTCATATCAGATGGATGGCAGTCTTTTTATCCTCATGTCTTTAGCTTTCAATTAGGAATTTGAAGGTATTCCGCTTCAATTTAATATATATATATACATATATATATATTTTAATAATATATATATATATAATATATTGTTAATATATATATATAATATAATATATATATATATCTAATTTATGTATATATTTAATATATGGGGTATAATATATTCTATATATACAAACATATCATGTGTGTAGTGTGTGTGGTGAAACTAGGGTTAAGAAATTCTAGTAGTGATAAAACAATAACAATATATAAAACAGATAGAGAAGTGAAAGATATAGATATCTAGAACAACACACACACACACAACACAACACACACAACACTCACACACATTATTATATAGTATTATATATATAATATATAAATATCAGATAATATATATGTAATATTATGTGAGTGTGTGTGTGGAGACAGAGAGGAAGTAGGGGAGACAGTGAGAGGGAGAGAGAGAGAGAGAGAGAGAGAGAGAGAGAGAAGAGGAGAGAGAGAGAGAGGAGAGAGTATGAAAGTATGACGTATGAAGTAAGTCCAAGATACAAAGACACAGCAAATATAATGATGACCATGTTTTGTCTACATCGTTGTTGTGGATAGATGACTTTATAAAATGATTTGAGAAAGAGAGGAGAGAGAGCAGGAGAAGAGAGAGGGAGAAAAAGGAGGATAGAGAGAGAGAGAGAGAGGAGGGGGGGGAGAAGAAGTTTATATAGAAAAATAGTCTTTCTTTCTTAGTTTTATTTGTATATAAAGAAAATTCCGCATTTGAAACTACAACATTTTAGCAAAATCGAGTGGTGATTGTCTCTTTAATTAATTAATTAATTTGTTTGTCTGTCTGGTTCCCTTTCCTTCTCTCTGTTTCTCTATCTCTGTTTCTCTGTCTCTCGTCTCTCTCTCCTTTCGTCCTTCTTCTCTCTATGTCTGGTCTGTGTGTGTGCGTGTGTGTCGGCCTGTCTGTCTGTCTGTCACTGTCTTTCCCTCCATCTCTTTACTAAAGTTTCCTAATGATCTCTTTTTCGTCTCCTCATCTCCCTCAATTTCCCTTTCTTCTTGGTAAGTCCCGGAGACGTGTAATTATTTGTTTACCGGAAGAAAATCAGAAATTCCTCTGCGTTATTTTGGTTCCCATGGCAACAAACGTAAACACACGGAGGTGTAGAGACACACTCACGAACGCACGAATACATTGCAACTGGTTGTGAATCTACTTTTTTTATATAATCCTTAAGAATTTGATCTTGAGATACATACATATATACATAAAGATACAAATAAACATGTATGTTACAAATAAATAAACATAAATATATACACAAATATACATGCATATATACATACATCTCCTCTTTTCTTCTTTTTCCTTTCTTTTCGTCTCTTCTCTCTTTCTATCCGACCTCAGGAAATGTTCTTGGATCCTTAGACTAAGATTCCTAAGAACATTTTATTACTGTGCATAACTGCTGCAAAAAAAAATGCATGCATTATACTCCTATATTCCAATTTGAGGCAAAGGTAATGCACTAACAACAGACATGGCCGAAAAAACTTTATTTACATTTATACACATGGCCGTCACTGAACATCGCCCAAGTTCCAAGAGTTACTGGAAATGTTTCAGTACGAAACCTAGAAAAAATATATACATCTGTGTAACGAAAGTCATTCACAATTGTAAGTTCTTTCGCCCTTAACAAATGTCTAATATCGCTCAACCTTTCATTCCCATTGCCTTTGGCTCATTCACTGTAAACCAATGTCATTCACTCTGCCTTCACTCTCTTCTTGCTTCGTTCTTCTTCCATTGACTCAGTTTCATCCATTCATAGCTAAAAACAGATTCTGTCATCCCTAAGAATAAATAGGTCATTGCTTCATTCATATGTAATAACAATAATAATAATAATAGTAATAATAACAATAAACAGATTAATTCATATAATAATAGTAATAATAATAATAATAATAATAATAATAATAATAATAATAATAATAATAATAATAATAACAATAAACAGATTCGTCCATATAACAAAACAACAGCATTAACAAAACCCACAGGCAGGCCTACACACTCGCCCTCTTCTTTAACAGGCGAAGCAACAGCCGATCGAGAACAACCACTTTCCCGTCTTTGTCCTTCTCGAGTCCTCCCCGCTTCTCCAGGACCTCGATGGCGTAGTATCCCACGATCCCCAGCAGGAGGAACACGTTGAGGACCACGATCTTCGAGCTGACGCAAAGGACGGTGCTGCAGGCGTAGGCGATGATGAAGCCCGTCGATTCCCACAGGCGGTAGTTGCTGAACGCTGCTTCGGACTCGCCGGGGAAGATCACGCCGTAGAGGGCTGGGGGGGAGAGAGATATTGACAGGAAGCAATACAAGAGAGAATGAAAATTTTATTAAGGCAACTGTACTTTGTATTCCAACATATGATTTTGTTTAATTTATAATGTTTTTCCTTGGTTAGTCATATTTACATCACTGTGTTTGCAAGAGTTGTAAAACCCGACGGGAGAAGTATTAAATCTGAACAAATCTGAACAATAAAAGATAAATATTTATGTCTACATTCATCTACCTACCTATCTATCTCTACTGTACGTGTGAGATACGTAGAGATGCCACACACACACATTATGTACTTTTTCTTTTTTAGTATAGATTATTCCGTCATACAAAGCTTTGGAAAATTCCACACCGAAATATACAATGGTAATTATATAGAGCTACGTATAGACATTACCAGAGGCATATATATCAAACAGCGACCCTTACTGTTGATCTGCGTCTGCCACACTGCATCAGCGACGCCCCAGAGACCTGATATGACGAAGAACACGACCAAATCATCGGGTTTTCGGCGTCCAGTACGTAAGAGTGATGTTCAGCCCCAGGTTAATGAGGAAACCGAGGCTGAAGACGGGGACACGACCGTACTTCCGGACGATGGGGCTGAATCCAACGGAGCAGATGGCGTCACAAACTCCGTAGCAAATGGTGACGTAACCGACCATGTGTACGCCTAGACCACAGGATACGAAAGCCTAAAAAAAAGAAGAAAAAAAAAAGGGGGGGGGGTCGGTCAAGTCACAAGCCTGTACGTGAGATGTATAGTATATTCCCTCCCAAACCGGATTTAAAAATCGTAAACGGGGAATTTTAATTTTTCATACTGTCGAATCGTTTATAAGATGAATCTAAAGCTCTGTTTTAATATCTGTTAAGGAATGAATTAATTAAAATTAATTTGGTTTTATTCCATTTGTTACAATGAATATTTTTGGCGTGACATGCTCTCTGATTTATTTTGCTTCTAAATCCCCCCCCCCCCCGCCCCCGTGTGCAAGGAATGGCCGGGGTTTCCATCCACTGGCGGTGCGGGATTTGAACGCAGATCGAGGTCGCTACCGCTGCACCACACAGCACACATAGCAAGTTATAAGGCGGTAATAACTTCCTAATTATTTATAACCATTAAGGTCTTCTTGTTACAACAACAAAAAACGTTCTTTTCAAAACTGTACAGGCATTTTCTAATGGGGAAAAAAGACATTCAGCATATATCTTCCAAAACCATGAATTCGGAGAGGAGCGACTTTGAACACTCACCGCCGTGTAATCTGCGCCGAGGAAAGCCTGTTCCACGCCCGACCATATCGTCAGAGGAATGATCAGCAACTGGTATGGATGGCGCAATTGGTTAAAGGTGGCAGCAACGAGCACGAGGCCACTCTTTTCCTGGCTGGCTGGGGATTCCTTCAAAAATCTAAAAGGAGAGGAATTAATGCATAGGTGGCAGCGCATAAGAACCTCGAGCATGTTACACGCACAGCCCCTTTCAAGCAGGGAAGATTGAGGGAGATAAAACATTAACCCCATATAGGAGAAGTCATTTATTTCTTAATTATTCATATTTATTTATTTATTTACCAGATGCATTGCGTTATCATTCGTTTCAAAAATACCGACTACAATGTTAAAAGAAAATGTACAATTGACTGTATGCTATGTGTCAGTACAAGTTTAAAAGTTACCCCCTGATATTATTCCCTTTACGTATGATATCAAAACTACACAAACGCGATGTAATCTAACATGACGACGAATAATAACTTTCACATATGCAACAATAATAATAATAATAATAATAATAATAATAATAATAATAATAATAATAATAATAATAATAATAATAATAATAATAACAAAGAACAAGACATTTAATAATCCAACAAAAAAACGCGTGCAAAGAAAACGGGAGAGGAGACCACCTACCAAACGGATCCACAAAGAAAACGGTTTCGTCTTTTTATTTTTTCATTATTATTTTTATTATTATTATTATTATTATTATTATTATTATTATTACTATTATTATTATTAATAATAATAATATTATTATTATTATTATTTAGATGCAGCCCTCACCTGCTCAGCGGATCCACAAAGAAGACGGTAATGACGGCGGCGAGGAGTGCACAGGCGAGGTAGATTGAGGCCATGGTGTAGATCTTCCACAGAGCAGGACCATCTTCGCGACTGTCCGTGCTGACGGTGGCGTTGCTGGGGGATTCCTCGTACTGTTGATCGAGGCAGAAGTTGTAGCCGCAGGTGAGAAGCTCCTCGGCAGTCTTGTTCTTTTCAACTCCTACTGACAGCACTAGAGGGCGAAAGAAGATATGATGCTCGTGTTAATGTTTGTTTGTTGTGATTTTAATCCCTGGAAGAGCAGCGAGGGAAAATTGATAAAAATATGTATATATTATTAGGCCCAAGCAGAGTCCTGTCATTGAGCAAATGCAAATATGGAAATAACAGAGACGCAGATAAATGGCAGGAGACCAAACAGGACGATCCCTAAATGAAAAACTGGCAACTCATCCCGAACTCAGAAGCTCCAATTCGCTTTGTAACTTTTCAGAAAAAAATAATGAAGTGGTATTGAACACAAGAACTTCTTATAAAAACAAATAGGTTCTAAAATGAAAACATAAGCATAAGCGTCACCTTTTAGAAGAACTAAGGGACCGATACTTTAACAATCCAATAAATATACACTGTTTATTTAAACCTGCCAATGTCTTTCAATAAAAAAAAAAAAAAAAAAAAATCATGTGTTAATAAGTACCACACCTTAAATATATCAGAAATGCAGAAAGGCACAGGAAACTGATTAATTAAACAGAGAACTAACTGGAAATCGGGTTCAATTAAAATGTAAATTATACTATTGTATTCACATACGCCGCTGGAATGCACTGTAAGGTCTATATAACTGGATAATAGATTAAGAGAATGAATATGTTTGTATATACTGTTTATGCTTGACAATTGATTCAGTAGTCAGTAATAAGTACTAAGCATAGGTAACAAATATTAAATTTAAAGTCTAAAAGCTTGAACTATAAGTGCTGATAACGCCCATGTTGAAACACTTTACTTAGACTGTCAAGACAAATAAATAGAGGCAAATGATAACAATCTCACGAAACCAAGACAAGATGAAGGAACAACGGCAGTTATAAATAACATTATCGTCATTAAAAACAGCTCTACCGCTCCTTAAATGCGGTGGTACAGCTCAGACTTTTAAATGAATGTAATTTCTTTAACAACTGTGACAACCTTTTGCAAGTCGATTGAGTTTTGCAAAACTGTAATTCATTTTGCTATTTTAAAAGCAACTCGTTTAGCATGATACGAATTTGAACATTGATTACTAAACTCAAAACGACGCCGAAGTCAGGGTTGTTGCATTCGGATTCGTATGACATGGATCGTAGAAGGAAAACCGAAGTTTGCCTTAATCATTACTAAAAGTTCTTATTGATCATTCGTCTAATATTTAAGGCTTAAAATTAATATATAAATGCATTTTTTTTCCTAATAGCACATCTATTTGTGTGTGTGTGTGTGTGTGCGCGCGTGTGCGAGTGCACCTATGTATGTTCGTGTGTCTGCATCTGTATCTTTATCCGTTCATGCGTGCGTAATAGATAATAATAATAATAATCGGTTTATTGAATCTCATGCAGCCAAATATTCATAGTAATACAGATGAAGAGACAACCTATATATACATAAACAACAAACAACAAAATAAACTAACAAGTTATATGAAAAATAACAAAAGAAGCAAGAGAAACAAAAGAACAAAAGACAAGTGCAAGTACAGGTGAGCTAGGAGTGCTGGACTAGTGACTGTGGACTAGTGCTCGTAGAAGAGGTGTGGTGGGCAGTCCACTGACTAGTGCTCGTTGATGAGTTGGATTAGAGTGGGTATTGTGCTCCGGTGTGGCGGTCAGTGCAGGCCCTGATAAGCACCAGTTTGTTGGCGTCGCGAAGGGCCCGGCGAGGTGGCGGCGTGTCGGGGTCAGCAGGCCGCGGTGGCGTGGATGGCACAGCAGTTCAGGCCAAACTCCTGCAGCAAGGTGTAGTGAGTGGCGAGGGAGGTGAGGTCTAGGGCAGTCAAGGCGCTGTCATAGCTGGTATAGGCGGGACCGAGGATAATCTTGGCTGCCCATTCTGCACCCTCTCGAGTTGTAGCAGCTGGATGGCAGTGGGGGAGGGGGGAGGCGTTTGGGCAGGATGAATAGCCTGTAGATATTTTGAAACTTTGGAAGTGGGACACCAAGGGACTTCAGGCGACACAGCATGTGTCTCTGACGTGCTGCCTCCAGGAGAGCTTATCACCGATGTTGACACGGAGCAGCTTGGTGGTTGTCCAGCGTGAGGATGGGCTTGGGGGTGGGGTTGGTGGAGCAGGCAGAATGGTCAGGGTAGGAATTATCATTGGCGGCGGCGACGGTCGAGTCATCCACATATTTCCAAGGATGCTCAGTGTCCAGGAGCGCATCGTTAATCATGATGAAGCACAGGGGGCCCATTCTAGTCCCCTAGGGTACTCTGCAGGAGTGGCAGGAGGCTGGAAACTTGACCCTGCATGCGCACAGTCTGTTGCATGCTAGAGAGAAAGTCTGCTTGCCATGGGATGAGGCACTCCCTGATGCCCGTGGAAGCTGCTGCTTTTGAGATAGCGTGTTGTGACTCCACCAGGCACTGGCAACATGTAGGCTGATGGGAGAATTTTGAACTTATCAGGTGGCAACGACGATGAGGGGCAAGCTGATGAGGCAGTGTGTGGTTTAGAGGAGTGCAGGTCTTGCCGATACACGACTGTCAACCTGGGCGCAAGTATGGTAAGCAGTCGGCGACAAAGCTTGCACACAGCAGGCTGGTCAACTGAGTAATGGAGGTGCGATGGGCACTTAGACTGTTGCACTGAGGCATTAACTATGGAGGTAAGAGGAGTGGCGAGTTCCATTGCGAACTCCTTGATGAGGCACATTGGCAGGTCAAGGGGGGTGGTAGCTCTCTTGACGCAGATTTTTTCCAACTTCTGAAGCACCTGAAACTGACTGACAGTTGGAGCAAGCAAGTGGGCCAGCAGGTGATGGGGAGGTGGGTCCGCTTTCCTACGGGGTTGCTGCTGACATATCGAGGTTTGAAAGCTGATTTTCATTTAGAGCCTCTGCTGCTTCATGTGGGCTGAGTTGTGTGCTTGGAAACGTGATCAAGCTGATTTGCAATGCGCACAGTCCTGACTTTTCCGTACATTGTTGAGCTGCAGGTGAGTTATAGTTTGTTGCTGGTAGAAGGTCTTTTGACATTTTTATTTCCCTAAGACTGTGTGCAGAGGATTGTAGGTGATATGTGAGTGGAAGGCTTGGTAGCTCTCGCTGAATGAGGCGCTTTGATATCCCGTGATCAAGACAGGTCTGAGGGGTGTGTACAGTAGTATCTTTTCGGAAAGAAGTGGTTGGCAAAGAGGAAGAGTTAGACTGAATTGTGGGCCACTTGTCTCCAATAACACGGTTAAGAACGTCTTCATGGTGTTGTAATCCATTGCCGAAACTATGATAGAGGACTGTGTGAGTGGGCATGTATTCCTGGTCTTGTAGCTGTTTGGCTGAAAGACGGTGGGTGAAGGCAAGCATAAGATAGAACGTTTCGTGCTGAGGCGGGGGGGGATATGACCGTAGAGGAGTCTGGTACCAGTCATGTAAATCTGTAAGGATCAAATCCAGGGTTCTTTGGTCATAAGTGGGAAAATTGAGGAGCTAATTTTGGAGCTCATTTTGCAGGCCAAGAGTGTCTATTCATTAAAATCATCTCATATAATCATCTTGCATGACAGATATCGCATATGCAGGTCAGTGTGAGGGTCAGGTGGCTGTGTAGCAGCTGTTTGGTGGGGAGCTTCTGCGGGGAGTGGTAACACAACAGCAGATGGGTAGCGTGGGACTTCGGCTGGATGTTGGCGGGGGGTGGCGGGGTTGCCCTCCTGCACTCACAGCACTTCTAGGTCATCTGGAACTTCACTCATCCAAGTGGTTTAGAGCGATGAGGTCGTTTTGGGACAGCAAAAGACCTCCTCCCCTTGTAGGGGAGGCGATGGAACCATGCTGTGCTAGGTATCTGGAATGCTACAGCTTGGATACTGACCATGCCTACTGGTGTTCGAGTGATGATAGCGTGCAGCTCGTCTATCTTGTTGAGGGATGTGACGTTGGACATGAGGAACTTTGGGAAGCTGTACCAGAGTCGGGGAACTTCAAAATGTCTAGAGTTTAGCTTGTTGGGACTTCCTTTCCTTGTTCCTCGCCCGGAGTACGGGTATGCACCATTGACTGTGACGCCCTCCTTGCTATCCCAAGCATGAAAAATGTCTAAAACCTTTAGTCAACTAGATCACTTCACTGTTTGGTGAACCACAACTGCGTTTAAGCGAATATAATGCTTTCCTGTTGTACCGAAGATGACCATACTTAAAAACGACGGTACACAAATCCTGAGAAAGAGGGAAGGGGGCGAGGCAGTAATTGGGGGCCAATGTATCACAAGTAAAGTGCGCTTTCTTGAAATGTACACAGAAACTATGGTACTTACTGAAAATCACGGGGTAGTCACTGCATGTGAGCATGCGTGCGTTCGTGTGTATGTATCAACAGTTATTCCCAGCATCAATAACTCAATCCCTCACCTGTAGAAGAGATGACGTTGCCCCACACCTAGCTACGACTGGTAGAAAGAAGCATGAAAAGATGCCGAAAAAAAACAGACCGTGATGACCACTTCGCTCTCTGACGCTTTGATGTTCAGCCAACTCCTTAGCATGACTCTGACAAGGGTTAAGGTTTTAAGGTAAAATCTTTTAATATCCTCCTTTTCGTTCATATATGTCTCATTCACTCCTCTTCTCACTCTCTTTCTCTCTCTCGATCTCTTCTCTCATCTCTTCCTTTTCTCATACCTTTTTCTCTCTTTTCTCTCTCTCACTTTTTTTCAAAAATTGGCAAAACTAAACCCCATGAGCAAACGATTGATTCTACGTTACACAAAACACAGATCCGGGCAACAAGAATTTAACTAGTTTTTCAGACCACAACCAGTGGATAACAGTAAAGACAGCATCATTCGCTGAAACAAATGCTGTAGAGCAAAGGCATTGAAACTGGTACCCATATATTTAACGGTCATTATTAACATCCTCTGGTTACTAGATCTTTCCGTCGCTTTGGCAAACATTGTTAAGTAACACACATTTTCAAATTGGGGGATATAACCATGTCAATAATTATCGCCCTATTACTATAATCTTATCATTATCCAAAATTCTTAGAAAAAAATTAGCAAATTAACAAGCAGTTTCCTGGAGGCACATAACTTATTATCTAAAACACAACATGGTTTTAGAAATAGGTTATCTACTGAAACAGGCTTTACATGCAAAATTCACTGATGAAATTGATAATACCATAGACCAAAATCGGTAAATTGCTACATTATGCGACCTTCTAAGGCTTATAGTGTAACATGAAAATCTCTTTAAAATCATAACACTGTAACTTTTCGATTTAAAGAATTATTTAGATACACAGGACCAATCGAAGAATCAATAATAGTCATCAAAACAACAAGTACCTATAGGTGTTCCGCTAGGCTCTATTTTAGGTCCGATCCTATTTACAATCTTTCACAATGATTTTTCAACAACAGCCCATAACTTCTTTTAGTGCAGTGTGCGATGATTCAGTCCTTCTAGTGGCTCTAAACAACTTAATACGTAATAAGAATCACTCCACCTGCTCTTACACAAGCAAGAATATATTTAACACAATGGCCTTAAACTAAACCCACACAAAACTCAATGTAGATTCCTAGGTAGATCGGCAGAACATAGTAGAATTCCCAATGAAACCATAGAATTTGAAGGTCGCTTTTCAACCCGGGCACTCATGTATAATCACGAGGAGTAACACTTAGACAAGCTTCATGACGTTTGAACCACACGTTGACGAAATACACAGGAGGTAGTGGTACCCTGTATATCTTAATACTAGAATTAAATTCACACGAAAGTAGAATCATGTGCAACTCTGCTTTAAGCTAATTAACTATTGTTCAAACAGTTGGGATTTCGACTACAAAACCCAGATGCAAAAAGTGCAAAATACAAAACTTTGCTGCCAGTAGCCTAGGTAATATCAGGAAATATCACATACCCCACAAATAAAAAATTAAATTGTTAAAAGTCCTTCTAAATGAGTGGGCACATGTGATTCATTTACAATCATCATGGGAATTATCCAATGTTAATGCCCTGCAAGTAGGGAACTCAGTGTCCGCACGTCAAGTGAATTCCTTTTTGTAAGAGATCGAAACCTATACAGGGCTTAATGGAAATACGTGGCCCTGATTGAACGTACAATATATAAGAACTTAACAGCTTTGTATTAAACAATTAAAAAATACCTCTTAAATACACAGTGAATTAATGTATTTTGTAAAGATAACTTGTATGATGTGTTGACTTGACTTTGACTGAATCTCTCTCTCTTTCTCTCTCTCTCTCTCTCTCTTTCTCTTCTCTCTCTCCTTCTCTCTCTTCTCTCCTCTCCTCTCTGACCGCGCGGGCACCTTGGGTAGGTCACTTGGCGGACCACATGGCGCGCGCCGAGCCGACCACCACCGCCGTGGGACCGGTAGATCCTGGGGTAGAACTGCGCCGCCATGTAGGTCGAGTAGCATAGCATGCAGGCCGCCATCGTGTACTTCTCGTCCAGCCGCCTGATCATCCACGAGGGAAGGAAACAGCACGAGAATATGAAGGCGGCGTAGAGGACGGTGAGGGAGGCCGTGCCCTCCACCCTGTGGGGGGGAGGGGGGTTATATCAGATAGTCTGGCTCTTACTTGCACACACACATATGTGTGTGTGTGTGTGTAGCTTATATCTATACGTGTTCAATAGATATATTTTCTGCCGTTCTTGTCATTACCTGCATCAACATATAATCGTTTTTCCACTACCTTGTTCAACAAATACCTGAATGAATAGAAAGAATGAGAGAGAGAAGAGAGAGAGAGAGAGGAGAGAGAGAGAGAGGGAGGGAGAGAGAGAGAAGAAGAGAGAGAGAGAGAGAGAGAAGAGGAGACAAGAGAGAAGACAGACAGACAGACAGAAGAAGAAGAGAGAGAGAGAAGAGAGAGAGAGAGAAGAGACAGACAGACGAGACAGAGAGAAGAGGAAGAAGAAGAAGAGAAAAGAGAAGAGAGAGAGAGAGAGAGAGAGAGAGAGAGAGAGAGAGAGAGAAGAGAGAGAGAGAGGAGAGAGAGAAGAGAGAGAGAGAGAGAGAGAAGAGTAAGAAAGAACAACAACAACAAAAAAGAGGGAACTCACTTGTTGATGGAGGACTGTAAGAAGGACATGGAGTTGTAACTTGTGAAGAGAAACATAAAAGCCACAGATATTACAAACACGTTTTTCAAGATGGCGGATTTTTCCTGGCTGACCGTGAGTCCATTTCCCGCGCTGGTCAATTTCGCTTCGCCATGATCTGATGAAGAAGAAGAAAAGTATGATATCAGTGATAGGGGGATGATGAAGTAAGGTTGTGTGTAGAGATGGGGATGGTAATGATGGCGGAAATGTCAATATTGATAGGAACTGGTTTATCCTAGCTCTCTCTCTCTCTCTCTTTATCTTTATCTTTCTTTCTCTCTCTCTCTTTCTCTCACTCTCTCTCTACCTATCTATCTCTATCTCCCTCTCTCTCTCTCTTCTCTTCTCTCTCTCGTCTCTCGTCTCTCTCTCCCTCCCTCCCTCCCTCTCTCGCTCTCTCTCTCTCTCTCTCTCTCTCTCTCTCTCTCTCTCTCTCTCTCTCTCTCTCTTAGAGTGGTCAGATGCTTCAATGTCACGCCCTCCAACTAACAAGGGTTACCAATAGGGCGGCGTGCCCATCGCATCGCCGCCGTACTGACCTAAGCCACGCCCACATTTCCCATGACCTCTGCCCGCTACCGAGGCCCGTATTATCCCTCTGCCTCGAGTCACGTTCCTGCTCGGACGCCTCCTCCTCCCGGGGGCCACCCGACAGGGCCCCTGCCATTCCGGGCCTAACCTAATCGGGGCTTTTTCTGCACCAGCCAGCTACTTCAACCTCTGTCTACGCTGCGCTACCAAGAACCACCTTCTCCCAGAATAAAAACTGCAAGCAGACCGTCAACACAACTCTAACAAATTGGTGGACAGCAGTGATAACAAGCACCTCTCTCTCTCTCTTCTCTTTCTCTTTCTCTTTCTCTTTCTCTTTCTCTTTCTCTCTCTCTCTCTCTCTCTCTCTCTCTTCTCTCTCTCTCTATTTCTCTCTCTCTCTCTCTCTCTGTAAAAGGCTATAGATGCCTCTAAACAATGGTTATGACTGGTTGGGCAGTAAGAAGTGGTTATAACTTCTTGTCTCTTTAAGGAAGAATCCTACCCAGTGAAGGGAACACACGAGACGACGTCTTGGGGTAAGCCTGAGCGCGGGGTCGCGTGTCCGGCCAGCCAGCCCAGACGCCGGTGGTGTGGTGGATGACCTGCGCACGGTGACGGCTGCGAGCGAACTACCAAGACTGGGTCATGCTAGGTTGCTTCTCCCCTAGCTCGCTTAGGGCGTGGGACCCAGATGCTTCCCGTCGGGTACTCCCTCTGGAATGTTTCCTATTATCGCCGAGGTGGGGTCATATCCCAGGCGGTTGCCACTGATTAATGAATGTTACACTCTCTCTCTCTCTTCCGTCTCTTCTCTCTCTCTCTCTCTCTCTTTCTTTCTCTCTCTCTCCCCTCTCCCTCTCTATCTCTCTCTCTCTCTCTCTCTCTCTCTCTCTCTCTCTCTCTCTCTCTCTCTCTCTCTCTCTCTCTCTCTCTCTCTCTCTCCCCCCCCCCTCTATCTCTCTCTTCTTTCTCTCTCTCTCTCTTCTCCCTCTCTCTATCTCTTCTCCCTATCTCTCTCTCTCTTTTCTTTTCTCTTCTCTCTTCTCTCTCCCTCAAAATCAAAATAAAAAACGAGGTGCAAAACATTATTACGAAAACAGATAGGGAAGAGTTAAACATACGATAAATTCGTGACGGATAATAATGAAAATCAAATCACCATTTATTTTCTGGGAATGTATGGTCTTCAGGTGGTTTTGCAATGTTGAACACTATAGAACTGATGACAAATAATATACTGTTATCGTAATATTAAACATCGTGTGGCAACAAGTGGCAAATAACATATGTTTTGGGGGAATGTATGTTTGTCTATGGGTTTTGTAATGTTGAACATTGTAGAACAAATAACATATCTTTGGGGGGAGTATGTTCCTTTCTTGGTTTTGCAATGCTGAACACTGTTGAATGAATAACAAATAACACATTTTTTCGGGGTTTTTACTTTCATTTGTTCTCATCGCAGAGATGAACAATGCGGAGCTTGCGTTGTCAGTAGAATTGAACACGATGGAATGAACAGGAAAATAACAGCGACAACGTGGACCTGCATATTGTTTTTTTTTTTTTTTTTTGAACAGGTATCGTATTTTTATGACTTGTTCTTTCATACCCATACTTCACTTGTTCTACAGTACCACACTTTTAACTGTTCTACTTTTCTATAATGTTACAGCACTTATTCTACCAAATACACACAACATGCTACTTACATGTACCATACACTTACACTGCCCCACTTATTTTACCAAATACTTACAGAATACCACTTACATGTACCATGCACTTACATTACCCCACTTATTCTACCAAATACCTACAAAATACCACTTACATCTATCATATACTTACATACTTACATCTATTCACTTACCATATCTAACGGTCTCACTCTTGCTTTTCTCCTGATTGGCCGATGTCGCCTTCAAAAGCAGGATTGGCAACGCCCACTTCCGTCATGATTGGTCCGTTTCTGTGCTCGTCTGGGGAGAAAATAATGCTATGCTGACAGTTTGCTATTTTTTTCCCCGTGTGTTTGGTGTATGTGATAGCACGTACAGGGTTGTTGTTGATGGATGGATGGATGGATGGATGGATGGATGGATGGATGGATGGATGGATGGATGGATGGATGGATGGATGGATGGATGGATGGATGGATGGATGGAAGGGAGGGGGAGAGAGAGGGAAGGAGTGATGGGTAGAAGGAGAAAGGGAGGGAAGGAGGGATGGGTGTTTGGATGGATGGATGGGTGAAGGGAGGGAAGGACAGATAGATAGAGAGCTTGGCCTTTCCCCTTGTACTTGGTTTATGCGGCGGCACGGACGGGGTTGTTGTGGTCACGGTGTACATACATTCACATAAATCGGTGGACAGACGGTCCGACAGACAGACATACAGACAGAAAGACAGACAGACAGACGGACTGACAGGCAGACAGACATAATGACAGACACACACACACACACACACACACACACATATATATATATATATATATATATATATATATATATATATATATATATATATATATAGAGAGAGAGAGAGAGAGAGAGAGAGAGAGAGAGAGAGTGAGGAGAGAGAGAGAGCGACAAAGAGAGAGACAGTGTAATGACGTAAGACGAATTATCCCACTTGCTTCCGCCAGTGTAATAACGTGGGAGGACGTGTCTTCACTGCGATAGTACTGCTTCGATTCTTGGGTGTAGAGTTAAAGTTGTCGCAGATTCTAAACTTTACTTCTTCGGGAGTATGGTGGTTGGGGTACAGAGGACAGGCGTGGCAGAGGCGCCCAGGGAGGAACAAGGCGCCTTGCCATGCCCGCGAGGGCGAGCGGCCTGTGTCGGCTGCTCAGAAATTGTTATGAACAAACATAGTTTTGAAACATTTCATGATGGAAACCATGAAAGAATTTGATTAAACAAAATTCAGATACATTTGGATGCATGATGGTTTTCATGGTGAAGGAACAAGGGTACCTCATATACTGTTGTATTAGAGAAGAGAGTTATGCTGTTTACAAGACTAAAAAGCTTCATGAGTATTCATAAAATATAAAGACATTTAAATATCGATACTAATATCAATAACATACTTAGTACTCAGAATAAGCATTTTGAGTATAAACAAGACATAATTATACATAAAGACACACAGAGGGGGAGGGAGAGAGAGAGAGAGAGAGAGAGAGAGAGAGACGAGACGGACATGGACACAAACAAGGACAAAAACACGAAAAAGGCAAAACAAAGACAATAGCTCGCATAAGCACAACATAAACAACACGAACAAGAACAAGGACAAAGACACGAACACATAACACTTCATGAGACAGGAAAGTGTTCAAGGACACAGGAATTCACGTTGTTTTGTTCGGTATCAATGTAATTCAGGATTCAGGTGTCTGTGAACGTATTTGTGTGCATGTACGTGAGCGTGCGTGTGTGTGTGTGTGTGTGTGTATGTGTGTGTGTGTGTGCGTGTGTGTGTGTGTGCGTGCGTGCGTGCGTGCGTGCGTGCGGCGTGTGTGCGTGTGTCTGTGTGTATGTGTGTGCGCGCGTGTGTAACTTTACCTTGTGTATATGTCTGTGCGCGTGTAAGTCTGTCTGTTTGAAGGTGTGTCTGCATCTGAGTGTGCGTGTGAGTGTGCATGGGCGTGTATTCATGTATCCTTGTGTGTGTTTATCTCATTATGATAAAGATGTGGTCATTTTTATATTTTTTTTCTTCCCTTTTACTATGCACTTCATCCACAAGGTCTCATAATTACCAGGAAATCCATGATCGCAGGAGCAATAAATAAATCCATAAATATATAAATAAAAACAGTGAATAGATAGCTAACCGAATAACAAACAAACACAAAATAAACATAAACAAATATATAAAAAATAAATCAATAAACAAAAAAAAAAAACAATAACAATAACGATGAAAAAAAAATCTCACCTTTATTTCCATGTGATTCAGAAAAAAAAAACATTTTCGAAATAAGTCGATTGTGAAAACATCGCGTAACAATATATTAATAACCTGCGTCCATCCTCGCAGAAACATCACATGAATAATTCAGTCCGTCCGAAGAGGAAAATCCCGATCACATACATTCAAAACATCACATACAGCACATCCGTTTGCAAAGAGCTAAGGAAAGATGTCTTCGCTTTGATAACACTGATAACCTGCTCATCACATCACATAGATAGCATCATCACATCACGTTTATAACATCATGACGCCGCATAGATAACATCATCACATCACGTAAATAACACAAACGTCACATCGCATAGATAACATCCTCTTCACATCACATAAATAACATCACGTCGCATGGACATCATCACACCCCGTAAATAACCATTATCACATAAACATCCTCATAACCATATCAAATAAACATCCTCATCACAAAACGTAGCTTAAACCTTCACCACATCACACAAATGACATCCTCGCCACATCACGTTGATAACCTACCCACATCACACAGATAACACTCTTACCACATCACACAAATCAACACAGCCTCGAAACATCACATAGATAACGCCCTCAAAACGCCCACACGCCCTGGAATAAACGGAAGCAACATCCGCCCACACGCCCACCTCACATAGATAACTCCCCCATCACGTCACCTGCATACTTCTGCCATCACGTCACATTCAGAACTACCATATCATATACAGATAATACCCCCTCGCGTAAAAATAGATAAATAAATAAAAATAATAAAGAAATAATTAATTAATTAAGACAATATAAAAATCCATATCACATATAACACTCTACACATACTCAGATAGAATCACACTTAACTCACATCACACCACTCACGATAAAGCACATCACACAGATAAACATCTTCATAATATTATCACATTATTGCATTATCTTCATAGCCTTTTCACGTCTCCAAAAAAAAACTCACTTTCGAAACGCACTCACGCCATTAAATACCACATAAACCCATTATTTTTTAAATCAAAGTATATTAGCTCAAAATAGGAAAATAAGCCCCGCCCACACGCCCGGAAAAGGGAAATCAGTCCCGCCCACAACACGAAAACGACCCCGCCCACACGCCTTAAATAGGAAAATCAGCCCCGCCCACACGCCGCAACTTGAAATCGACCCCGCCCACACGCCCGCAACTTGAAAACGGCCCCGCCCACACGCCCGCAACTCGAAAGCACGCCCACCTGTTGTGCGGGCGCGGCGAGACCCTCAGCGAACCGAGGTCGGAGTCGGACTCAAGAGCACCTCCTGAGGAACGCCAGGTGAGGTGCCAGGTGCCGCCACACGGAAGGACTCTGCGCTTTCACTTTACGTTGTTTCCTAAAGTTGGGATTTGGGATGTGTTTATTTTGCTTCATTAATGGCGTTGTGTGATTTGTTTGGTTTGTGTTTGGTCTAAGGTGGCAGGTTTGGGGGTATTTTCTTCTGTTTTTCCTTTATTTTTTTCGGGAATGTGGTACCTGTCTGTATTTTGAATCCAAATTGCAGGCAATGAGCTTGATTTTGCAATAGTTGGCAATTGCAGCATGTGTATTACTACGACGTACTTAAAGACCTGTTATTTTTTCATGTTTTTTTCCCGTTAATTGTGGCTCTCTCTGTCTCTGTCTCTGTCTCTGTCTCTCTCTCTCTCTCTCTTTAATCATCATCATCATCATATGATCAGTTTTCTTTTACTAATTCTCTGCGGTTAGAAGGTTAGTCTCAGGAAATTACTAAATCGTTGTTAGAAAAGGGAAATAGAGTATTCCATCTAAAGCACTTTTTTCCTCTCTCTCTCTCTCTCTCTCTCTCTCTCTCTCTCTCTCTCTCTCTCTCTCTCTCTCTCTCTCTCTCTCTCTCTCTAGGATGATGGCACCTTATACTCTCACACAGTTCTTTGTGTGTCACCCTATGTCAGGGGTCGGCAACCTAGGCGATGCGAGGGCCAGAGAAAGTTTCTGGGAGGAGCCTTTGCGCGAAGTGCCAAAGAGAACACAACAGAACTTAAGCTGTACAAAAAATATAGGAAAGCAGGCAAACCGGTGATAAGATTGCATTGTATTTATTGAGGGGGAAAAACACTTAAATCATTGATTGTGAAGATCTCAGCCATGCAAATTTCCTCTGTCCTACACGCCACTACCACGTTTAGAGGCGCCAACTTTCTCACTTAGTCGGTTGGGCTATTGCAGGCCGGATATATTATAAGAATGTCGAGCAGGATGACGGGCCATGAATCCGGACACAGGTTGCCGACTCCTGCCCTATGTTAAAAGGCAGAGTTGCACTTCGCTTGTTCCACTAGTCTCACTAATGGTTGCATGGCCAAGTAACGAGCATGAAGTTGATTGAAAATTCAAATTCAAATATTGGAACCTCTTGGCATCGCACCCACCGCGAAACAATGAGCAAACCATTGAAACGAAACAGTGAGAATAAACTCATATTCATTTTGCATTCCACACTACACAAGAAATATATTCTTTGGCATTTTGTTTCCCAGATTATATGAAGATTTTTTTTATGACGAAACTTTAGACTAATCGTTAAGTAACCACTATCCACACCACTGAAATTTTAATACCTGTGTTATTTTTTTCCTTTATTACGATAAAGCTTTGTCGAAGGGAAGGAAAAAAAAAAATAGACATTAAAATTTCAGTGATGGTTTAACCAAGTAAAGGAAAGACCAATTAACCAATAGAGACAAGAAAACGTTACGCAATATAAAGTAAGAATAATCAGAATTAGACAATTTTGCCAATAAAAAGCAATAACAATCAGCCCATAAGATACTCAAACAACCAATCAAAAGCAAGAACAATTAACCAATTAGAACAAATAGTCCCAATAATAATAATGATAATGATAATAATGATGATGATGATGATGATGATGATGATGATGATAATAATAATGATAATAACATAAGCCCTTGTCATACAACGAATTAGCCGGATAGATAACAAACGAAAGTCATTTTGATATCTTATCTGTCTACCTACCTACCTTAGGGTATGGCATAAGCCTATCTATTTATCTAGCTGTCTGTCTGCATGTTTACCTATCTACCTATATGTCTGTTTGTCTGTCTGTTTGTCGGTCTGTCTGTCTGGTTGTCGATCTGTCTGTTTGTTGTCTGTCTGCCTGTCTGTTTGTCAGTCTGTCTGTTCGTCGGTCTGTAACTCTGTTTGTCGATCTGTCTGTTTGTCTGTCTGTCTGTCTGTCTTTCTGTCTATCGGGCCTGTTTATCTGTCTGCCTGCCTGTTCCTGTCTGTCTTTCCATTTACCTATCTATCTATCTACTTATCTATATATCTGAATATATTGATAAACAACTACATGAATACATAACTGCAGACATCGAGACACAGATATTCATAAATTAAACTTATAAATAAAATAAAAATAAACAAAAACAAAATAAAAATAAGATTTAAAATAAATAAGATAAAATAAAATGAATAAATAAAAATGCCAAATAAAAAAGTTACAAACCTTTTCTGGGAAAGAATGTGACGATTTCCATATTCTCGAAAAAAAAAATATATATATATGTTTAACATTTGAAATTCCTTAACAGAACGGCAACGTCGGAATTCCCAGTGATTTGCGGTCACTTCGGCTTTGTCTTGTGGGCAAAGATGTCCGATGATTTCTGGTCAATGTTCAGTCTTTTGTGACCAGTGCGGTGGGTACTTTTTTTTTTTCGTTCTCGTTGTTTGGATGAAAATAATTATAATAATAGTATTGTTGTTATTTTATTATTATTATCAATTTATTATTTATTATTTATTATATTATATATTATATTAATATTTTCATTATTATATTATTTTATTATTATTATTATTATTATTATTATTATTATTATTATTATTACTATTATTATTATTATCATTATCAATATCATTATCATTATTCTTATTATTATTATTATTATTATTATTATTATTATCACTATTATTTTGTTTCAATTTTCATATTAGTTTTTTTTTTTCTGGGAAACAACGGAAGTGGTTATGAGCGTGTTTAGATGTTTATTTGTTTGCTGTTTGTTTGAATGTAATTCTTTCACAATATAATGTATACGGAATGAAGGTTGTTGCTTTTGTCCATAAATATTGTTATAGGTTTTGTTGATGAGGGGGGGGGAGCCTAAAAAAATATCATTATCATTTTTATCTATATTATTATCACTATTATTAGTGTCATTGTAATTATTATTATCATTATTATTTTTATCATTATCATTGTTATTATCATCATTATTATTATCGTATTATCATTATCATGATCATTGGCATTATTATTATTATTTTCATTGTTGTTGTCCTTGTTATTATCGTTGGTGTTATTATTACAATTTTATTACTATAATCATCATTATCATTATTATTATCATTATAATCATTAAGATTATATTGTTTAATGTCTTCACACATACTTCAAATTTAGATAACCGCCTCACATAAAGAAAGAAAAAAAAATATTCTTTTGATATTTTTCAAATAATAGCATTAGGCTCGCCTGCAATAATTTAATTTCTTCTTATGCTTTGTCATCTTGACTTTTTTCAGCTCATTTAAATTATTCAGAATATTTTTTCATCAAGATATTTATTTAAGCGATATATTTCAACCTGAAATATATGTCAAGAGAGACTAACTGAAATTTGTTTAAGAAAATAATTACAGTTTTAGTTAAAAAGTAACGACAGGTAGTCAAATTCATATTCTGGTTACAGAGAGCGAGAGCGCGGCTATGTAACAGAGAGACAGATAGAGAGAGAGAGAGAGAGGGAGAGGGAGGGAGGGTGATATATATATATATATATATATATATATATATATATATATATATATATAGAGAGAGAGAGAGAGAGAGAGAGAGAGAGAGAGAGACAGGAGCAGAGACAGACAGACAGAGAGAGAGGGGGGGGGGAGATAGAGATAGATAGATGGAGAGAGAGACAGACAGACAGACAGAGAGAGAGACAGACAGACAGACAGACAGAAAGAGAGAAAGAAAGAGTGCGTTTAATGTAACTGTGTTTCACTTCTAATTTCGTAACAGTCTGAGGCGAAATCAACTTTTTCTGTGTGTGTGTGTGTGTGTGTGTGTGTGTGTGTGTGTGTGTGTGTGTGCCTGCGTGCGTGTGTGTGCGTTCATGCGTATCTATGTCTTATTCGCAATTTATTTTTTTTGCTAGTATTCCCTGCGAATTTAACTAAACAAATATAAAGGCAAAACGATAATTAGAATAATAAAAAAGAGAGAGAGAAAGAGTATTATCTAACGAAAAGACATAAGTTACTGACCTCAACTTATCTAGACACCAACCATAAAAAAAAAAAAAAAAATCTACATTAATTCCCAATCCGATTAAAAAGAAAAAAATATCTATCCAAACAAACGATAAATGTTTATCAATCACAAAACAAAAGACGTTTGATAAATATAAACACAAGACCATGATTCGGCAAGAGCGTCACAACCTGACTCTAGGAAAATTTTTATCGAGAGTTTCACTTTTATTTGGGGGAATTCCCGTGTGTTTGCGGGTACAGGCTGTTTTTCCGTGTACTTGTGTGTGTAGGTAATTTGGGTGTGTTGTGTGTCTGTGTGTGATGGTAGGGGTGGGCGTGGGGTGTTTGTGTGTTTGTTTGTTTTGTGTGTTTGTGAGTGTGTGTGTGGGGGGGTTGTGTGTGGGGAGGGTCGTGTGTGTGTGTATGTGAAGGGGAGGAGGTTGTGTTTGTTTGTTTGTGTGTGGGGGGTGGTTATGTGTGTGTGTGTGTGTGTGTGTGTGTGTGGTGTGTGTGTGTGTGTGGAGGGGAGGAGGTTTTTGTTTGTGTGTGTGTGGGGGGGGGGTTGTGTATATGTGTGCTTATAAGTATCGTTACATCACACACGCAGGGTCACAACAGCCATCCAGGTGAATATACCTAAATCTGAAACAAAGGTCATGCATATTCTCTCCTTTGTAGTTTATCAATCTATTTATATATCTATCTGTTTATCTATCTGTCCATCTGTCTACATTCTGTTATATATCTGTCTGTTTATCTATCTATCCATCTGTCTACATTCTGTCAATGTATGCATATTGATAATATACTGTCTATCTATCTATCTACCTATTCACCTATCTACCAATCCATATATAAATAGAGAATCTACCAAAACAAAATCTCACTCTTATCTATTTATATCTACTTATGTCTATCTATATGTTATCTATATATCTGTCAATCTATCTATTCAACCACCCATACGTCTATCAGCCCATCCATCCGTCTATCCATGTACATCAATAAATAAAAACTTTTGTTGTTAATTTTTATCTATATATCTATATATCTATCTGTCTATCTAACTATCTATCTATCTATCTATCTATCTATCTATCTATCTATCTATCTATCTATATCTACTATCTATTATTATATATATATATATATATATATATATATATATATATATATATATATATATATATATTGTCTCTATCTATCTATCAATCTATCATTCCATTCATCTGTCCACTATTTATGATTTAACAAAAATCATGCACAGTCACAAAGACTTATCTGTTTGTCTGTCTCTCTCTGGTTACATATTTATCTGTCTACCTGTCCACCTGTCCATATGTTTATCAGTCTACCTATCTATCCATCCATCCATCTATTCATCTGAAAGCAAATGTCATGCACAATCACAGGATTTTTTTCGCAGCATAATCTTCTCTCTCTCTCTCTCTCTCTCTCTCTCTCTCTCTCTCTCTCTCTCTCTCTCTATCTATCTATCTATCTATCTATCTATCTCTCTCTCTCTCTCTCTCTCTCTCTCTCTCTCTCTCTCTCTCTCTCCCTGTCTATTTATTAGTCTATTATCCATCCATTCATCTATCTATCTGTAACCCAATTAGTAGACCTTTTCCAATGATATCTGTATCGACACCACTATTATCATCATTGACATAATGATTATTGTGATATTAGAATATCAATAGTAATAAAGAATGAAACTTGAATGAACGAATTATTTCAACATCAAAGAAAAGGATAAACCAGGTGAGATAGCAAGCAGTAATCTGTAGATCTATTCCATCTATGCAATACCCAAAGGCCAAAATCATGCACATGCACAAGTACCTCTCTGCCTGTTCTCAGCTGAGGTCAGTTCAGAAGAGAAACTTACGTAGTGGCGAGGTAGGCAGAGAGCTCGCAGTATAGGGAAACCTCTTGTGTTGAGTAGGGTTTGGGTGTTCAGTGCTGTTGGGTAAATGTGAGGGGTGTGATACTTTCATGTTGTGCTCTGTGGTTTACCAACGTAAGGTGTGTGAATGTGTTCGTGCATTCTGTTGTTGGTGTTGTTACTGTCTCGTTGTTATTATCATTATCATCTTTTTTTAATGATACATTGTGTTTATTATTAACATTATCATTTAACAATCGTCATTTTCTCTCTCTCTCTCTCTCTCTCTCTCTCTCTCTCTCTCTCTCTCTCTCTCTCTCTCTCCTCTCTCTCTCTCTCTCTCACACACACACACGCACGCACGCTCGCTTTATATATCAGTCATTCTGTCTATCAGCATGTTTAACTTTTTATGTATCCATCTATCCAGGCACCTATTTATCTACCTGTATTTATATCTCTGTCTATCAATCCATCTACCTAATATCTAAGTATTCATCTACGTATAATCTACCAGCCTATCTAGTTATCTATCGATTTTTCTACCCTTATACTAACCTACCTGTCACTTTGTCTGTCTATCTATCCATCTATGTAGCAATGAATCTACTTTCACTTATCTCGTGACACTTTCCAAGCCACACTTTTTTAGGATCTTACTCTCATTCTTCAATATAAACAGAAATGTTCGTGTGTGTGCGTGTGAGTGTGTGTGT
>NC_051428.1:6112663-6115163 GCF_015228065.2 Penaeus monodon | reverse complement strand
TAATGATGATAGATAAAATTAAACGAATAAGACTAATGAAACAGAGCATTTATAAAATCAGTATACCACTATACCAAGATTCAAATACATCAAAGCAAAGAAAAATAGATAATTTTTTAAAAAAAAAAACAAATTTTAAAGATAAATAGAAAAACTGAAATTTAAAAATAGATAAAAAGAAAACAGCTTCCAACCGTTTCTATTTTTTTTTTTTTAAGAATATTTAATCGTTACTTTTCTCTCTCTCTCTCGACCAATCAGCGCTCTACGGCGTGATCTTCCCCGGCCAATCGGAAGCTTCCTTCAGCAACTACCGCCTATGGGAGTCTCTGGGCTTCGTTATCGCCTACGCCTGCAGTACCGTCCTCTGCGTGGACTCGAAGGTCACCATCCTCCTGGTCTTCCTCCTGCTGGGGATCCTTGGCTATTACGCGATCGAGGTCATCGAGAGACGCGGAGGGCTGAGGAAGGACAGAGAGGGGCGGGTGGTGGGCGTGGATCGACTCGTCTTGGGAAATTATTGAGATATATGTATTATATATATATATATATATATATTGTTACGCCGGCCGCCTCGTCTCTCTGCCACCAACACAAGGCAGGCTAGGCAGACGGCGTGCTATCCACAGGGTCGTGAACACTGAACAGTTCCAAGAGGCACCGAGCACCACAGCGTCCCAGAACACCACGAGGGGAAACGCCAAGTGGCGAGGCAGGGCACGAAATAAACACAAAATGACAGTCTTTCCTTTATTTACACAAGTTATTTACCCGTACACTTTTCTATAGGCACAATACAGGGGGGACACCAGCATGTCACACTGCACGATACAGCTTATAACAGGGCAACACAAAGTTTATCAGGTCACAAGGGCACACACGAGGTCTTCACAGGAGCAGCACCCAACTGCGTCTCTCTTGGCTTGTTCCTCCGCTCCTCCGCTCACAGCCAGTTGCGTCATGTTTGCCAGGTCCCTTCATGTTAACACATGCCCAGGTCATCCTTTTCATGTTAACACATGTTTCGCACAGAGACAAAGACCCACTGGCGTAGCACTATCCCCCCCTATCAAGCAGACGACCCATCTGCTCTGACATACCTAAACCTGAAACAAACTACAGAAAATTTAAATAAAATTAGTCCTCAGGAACAAACAAAATTCTTTCAAACAAAAGTAACCGTAATTGAAAATCAGTTCTCAGAAACACAAAAATCTTTCATCCAGCGCGGCTTTCTTCGCTCTCGCTGGGGTCGCTCTGGAGGAGGTGTGCGGCGGTAGATTGGCAGTGGCACCCAGAGGGGTATCTCCTGCCCCAAGACCTGGCTCATGGTCACCACTGACGTCTGTTGCATCGCCCTCACCATCCAAATGTTCGTCCTCATTTCGGTCAGCGTCTGCCACGTCGTCATCGCCGCTACTGGGGCTAACGTCATCTTTTTCACCATGGCTCCAGGAGTAGCTTCCTGGCCCATGGTAACGCCACAGCCGGTGCGCCAAGTCCTCGAGGAAGTCAGGCAACGGCCCCACGCCAACCAACTCCTCACTCCCCGACGACTCTTCTGGACGCTCCACTTCCTCACAAGTGCCCAGCTTTGCACCAGCTGGCACCTTCAGGTCCTTATTAGAGAAGTTAGCTACCAACACTGTAACTAACCCCTCCCCTGGTCCAACAAGGCTCCGCCCAACTGCTACGCCATCAGCCAGCTGCAGGTTTTGGATGGGCTCCACGAGGCCCTCTACTCCACGCATCACTCTTGACAGTTGACACTGGATTCTAGACTCTGTCCTGGGGGCAAGGTGCAGTCGCTCAGCCATAACTACCTCTGCACAGCCAACCTCTGGAAGCAAGGGCACATCTTCACCGTGCACCCTCACCAGCTTCCGTCCAAGGTCGACACACGCCTTACTCTGCGTCAGGTAGTCAAGGCCCAGCAAGCAGTGCTCGTCCAGATCGGCCACATACACCGGCAGCCGCTGCACCGTGCTGCCCACGCCAATACGAGCCTCCACTGGCCCCTTGAGCTGCACACAATGCCCCGTGACACCACACAGTCTCTGTGGTGAGTCTGGAAGTTGCATAGTGGCCAACATATCAGGCCGCACTAGGGTCTTCTCAGCCCCAGTGTCCACTGTCAGGCGGCATGGCTTCCCATCTACTGAGCCCTCCACCTGCATCGTGCCGGTTCGATGGCAGCTTACCCAAGTCGGGGCCCGGGAACCGAGGACGGCTGGGTTTCGGCCCCCTTCTCCAGCCTGTCCGAGTTTTCCTCCTGTACCACTTCCTTAGCCTTAGGACATGCACTCGGATGGTGACCATACCTGCCACAGTCCTTGCAGCACTGCTGGAAGGCATCAGAATCCGTCTGGTTGAGAGGACGTGTTCTCCGCTCCCTCTGACACCGACTACGTCTGTGCCCTTCCTTACCGCAGCCCCAACACAAGCCTTGAAAAGTGCTCAGGCTCACCTTCCTCAGTGCTATCTTCTCCACTTTAGCCTT